>NC_041066.1:15191228-15491228 GCF_900634775.1 Gouania willdenowi
ATATCTCTTCTGACAGTTTAATTGTGCTCGACTATGATTACATGTCAGCACAGAATGTGAGTTTGCATGTATTACCAACGCGACAAACCCCAAAGCTCAAGGGAGCACCTTGAACTTAAACCTCACAATACTTTGCAAATAAGATTAGCACAATTTAATTAGGCAGAGAGCAGCAGTAATAAAGCCATTAAATTAGTCGCTGATGCAGGGCAACCGTGGCAAGCAATCCAACTAATTAACCTGTGTCCCTGAGACTGTTAGAGCCCAGCATGGCGTAATGGCAAAGACTTGATGCAACTGTGACCCAAATGCCCTCACCTTGTCCAAAACACTTATATTCTCATTTCGCCACAAAAGCAGAATCATTCATTATAAACACATTAAAGTGCAAAGTTCTCTTATTTACTTTACAAAAGCTTATTTCAAGAAAGTTTATGGCTACTTTTAAAAAAACAATAAATCAGAGCTAGTCACATATCCTCTAATTTTGGCCCTTTATTTTTGTCTGTGAACATTTCTATCACTATTCTACAGTATCACTGAGGTCATTATGTAAATTTTCACTTTTTTGAGTCTGAAGCCCTTATTATGACCCTTATTTGCAGGGTTTAATTTGATCAGCAAGCGTTCCACAGTGATCGCGTTGCATTTAAATGGTTGTAGTTAGTAGTTAATGACCTTTTTCAAAGTAATTCTGGACTATTATGCCAGCGAGGCCTCTGGTAATGTCTCACCAGAGGCATCGCTGGCTGCCAGCTTGCCTCTTTTCAGTTTTACTTCTAGGATTTTTGGTGGTTATTTAGTGTCAGTATGTATATGATGTCAGCAGGTTCAACGGCCCCATAAATGGATGGAGAACTGTGTTTGGTTTAACGCATGCTGTGCCCTAAATTCATCTAAAAAAATATTAATAAAGGGATTTGATCTGGCAGTGAAACTATCATGTAAAGTATGAAAATTAAAAGATGTAAGACAACTTGAACAGAAAATATACTTCAACATTTTCAAGTTACTTCTTGTCTTCACCAACAATGATTTTTTTCCCCGTTTTGACATCTCTTCATGCTATAGCTTCAAATACTCAGTGGCCTCTAATTCAGCATTCATTCAGTCTTGATGCAAGCATTAATCTTCTTTCATTTAAAGCAATTAAGAAGCTCGAGTAAAAAAATAAAATAAAATCCATATTCAATTTAATCTTGACAATGATATAAACCTGTGACCTGTGGACCCTCCAGTCAAAAGGACTATAACACCTATTTTTACAGTATGTTAAATTTATTGTTTTCAAGCTTCTCAAATAAGCATTAAAGTGATGTGCAACCCATCACACATAGGTGTACTGTATGTGCATGCCACTAGAGTGCATGCACCAGTGGCATCTAGTCAAATGCAGTTATGTGAAGGAGATGTGAGTGCAAAAGCGGAAGTGAAAATCTTTCAAAATAGAAAATATTGGAGCTTGCAATCTAATTTTTGCAACCTAATACCAAATGGTTCGTAGCTCGGGTGTTGGAGACCCTTGCTTTTGATGAAAGTTTATTACTACTTATTTATTTAATTTAATTTAATTTAATTTAATTTTATTTTATTTTATTCATTTGAAAAGATGCTTTGTACCAGACTTCAGCTCTTGGAGCTAATTCCATCTGAAAACACTGTAAATATTATGAACTGTATTGTTTTATGCTTTTTGTACAACAGTGCTATTATCCATTTTAAAAAAATACATTTCATCAACGGGAAAACTTGTTCCTCAATAGTCTTTAGTGTCAGAAATATCTTTGGAGTCATTTATATCCACTTTTAGCCTTTAAACCCTCGTAATATCCCTTCATATGTGGGCATTTTAATTTTGGAGGGTTCAGCCAAATCAGCATTTATATTTTATGTTGACGTTGTGTTAGGTGTAATCTGACGTTTTTGTGTCTAGTTACGTGTCATCCAGTTCCTTGCACGTTATGATGTTATTTCTAAGAAAACCAGGAACATTACAGTGGACAAATGTTAATGTTGCACTCCAAATCTTTTGACTGTTCGTCTACGTGAATGACACTTCCTTGAATAATCACTGCATCACAGTTTGTTAAACACTGTCATCTCCAGAAATGTGCATTTGAAGTGCTTTTTAGTAATTAAATGCAAAGTTAAAATATAATAGCCTTTCATTCAAGCTGTCTTTGTAATTTTGGTTGAGTTTTTCAACCTTGAGGTCATGACCCCATGTGTTAAAATGTGTTAAAAATAATTACTGATTTAGAAAAAATATTATTCCTCTTCAAATTAAAACACAACACACACGCTGTTAAACAACTATATTCTATACTTTCTCAAATATAAATTTAATTCAAATAAAATGCAGTATCTATTTATAAATACAAGGAACGTCTGTGTGCGTGTGTGTACAGAATGTGTGTGGAGCTCATTACTCCCTGACACAGTTTCTGATCAACCTGAAATTTTATAATGGGCCGATGGTGTGCGTCCATTATTTTGTACTTATTACATTGTGATTGCTTTCTCAAATATAAATCTCGTTCAAATAAAATGCAGTATGAAGAAAAAAAGGAAGGGAAAAATAAAGAAAACAAATATCTGAGCTGGTACATCTACTACTCCGTATTTGGTACACAGTATAACTACAAATGTGTGATATAAAACTGCGGTAAAACTCGGATCCAAAAAAAGGATGGAAACCACTGCTTCAAAGACTTGCATTGCCTTACCATTGTAGCTTTATGCAAAGTGTATGTCAGGAAATAAAAGAAGCAAGTCTCTCAAGAAGACATTATTTATTATATTATTTTTTATTTCTAATCATGTTTTGACACAGTTTTTGTCAATCGCTTTGACACTAGTTTCAGAACCTTGGTGTCAATTTGCATTGTGTATTCATATTTTTAAAGAAAGCTTGCATCGTGCACAGGATCATTGGTTCAAACAACTCATTTATCATGAATCACCTACACACAACATACACATAGTTTCACTGTTTAGTTGTTCGTACAACCATGAAATATTGTAGTACAAAATATGTGATACATGTTTCATCCTGTGCTGCACATAATGTCACTGTAAAATGATTAGTAGAGAGAAAACCACAGACACAGTGGAATCATTGAACAAAGCTGAAATGTATTGATGAATACAAACTAAATGACAACATAGGTTGAATGAAAGCAACAATTACTGTAACAAAAAGTTCTGCAAAACAAACTGACGTGCACCTGCCTACTGTAGAGTAAGAAAAAAAAGCTAAACAAAGGATCAACAATCACTCGTCATCCCCATCAACCCTGTCTTGAGGATTGTGCCACAGGTATCTGCAACGATATTTTTGTTTGCCAAACTTCTTGGAAAGTACCTTCACGCATGGCGAATCCAGACCTGACACTGGTCTGCTGTAATGTCATCGCAGGCATTGTCCATGGCCTGAAGAAGGGTCACTTGTTGATGAGGATGCTGATCATATACTTTCCACCTCAATGTGGAGAAAAATTCTTCTCTGCATTGTATGGGCCTATCAGAGATCGCTGCACATATACTGATGTTGGCTCCATGTCGTCCAGGTACTTGTATGGTTGCCCGCTGGCTAATTAAATTTTGGCTAGGTTGAAGCCTGCCTCATCCACAAAAACAAATTTGTGATGATTTTCATCCGCATCCAGGGCCATCATCCTCTATGTACAAAAAGACATGTTGGAAAGAGAATTACTGTACAGTATTGATTACAGTACAATGATGGAATTTTCAAAAACAGACATCATGAAACTGAACATACCTGAACATACTCAATCCTCACTTGCTTCACTCTGTCTACATTTCTTTCAAAAGGCACACGGTACAACTGATTGAGGGACACCTGGTGCCTTTTCAGAACACGCGCAATGGCAAACTTATGGCTTTCACATTCCTGAAGAGATCTTCATCGTCCAGGATGTTCTGTCTGATTCCTCTAAGCCAAATGTCATTTCTGACCTGGATCATGTTGACCACAGCCCGTTTCTGTTCCTCAGTGAATAGTCTGCCTCTGCCTCCACTATTGGGTCTAGTCTCAATTCTGTAGGGAATTTAACAGGAAGAAAATGTCATCATATTGTAGAACACATTTTAATAGTCACATTACCTACTCTGTGCTGCACATTGGCATGCAGTGTGCAATCATTTGACAATTTCAGTAAGAGGAGCCTACAGTACTGTAATGTTTACTGTAGTGCACGCTGAAGATTTACCGCTTCTCATTGCGGAAAGTTCTAATGATTGTGGCCACGATTGATCTTCTTAGGTTTGGTTATATTATTCTCGCTACCTCAATCATTGTCATGCCATGATGGATGACATGATCTACAACTATTGATCTCATCTCATTGGAGACTCCCATGGCCACCTCTCAAATGGGGGTGCTTGTCTCTTGCCATTACTTTGACCACGCTTCCTCCTCTTCCTTCTCCTACTTGACCTGTATGGTGCCCCCCTGCCTCAATCATCAGTAACAAATTGGTGTCATAGGTGATGTCAATCATTGTCGTCATCCTGAAACTTTCATGATCTGAGCATGCTCATCCTCAGTTTCCATAAGACTATGCTCTAAGAGTAATGCAAACAGTTACTTGTCATTTTGAGCAGTTGTATCAACTAATAGTTAGATTATTGTAATGAAATTAACAGACAGTCATCTCAAATGTAATATGTAGATTGCATTGTCATTTTGAACAGGTGATTATAGTTCAATGAACAAATTATCTTTGGTTTATGTGAATTGTATCCAAGAAATTGAAAAAAGTGTATTTTGATCATTTGTTGTGAGTTTTGTATCTAGAGTTGTGAAAAATGACATCAAGGTTCTGAAACTAGTGTCAAAGCAAATGACAAAAATTGTAACTTCAGTGCAACAAAAGCAGGGACAGGATTTTCACTTGCGGGTATTAAAGAACGAGAGGTGAACACATGTGAATGTAGTGCCTCAGCCTTGAGGCTTTCCTTGCTAGAAAAGCTCATGCATGCACTACTCCTGTGAGAATCTGCAAGGCAAGACACAAAGCATGATATCTGAAAGATTTAACATGACATGCTGAGAATCACCAGTGTTTTTGTCGGACATTGAGTCAGTATCTGTTTCGGTTATGTTATGCAGTGGCATGTGCCGCCTGCTTGCATCGCCCATGGGACCGTGCTTAGCCCCTGGCATTGTCATTCCTCATTGATCAGAGAGGAGTGGCTAACAAGGTCTCCAGGCAACATGCTGTTCCCTGCTGTCAGTAACTAATAAGTCTTAGCTGGGTTTCTCATGCTATTTTGCTTAACACCAGGGTAAACACAGTATTTTATCTTGTCTTATCAGGAAATTAAAGTTTGTGACAACCCAGGTCTCATTTACATAGTTAGAGGCAATTTAGGGAGAGATGAGCGTGGACACTTTCCCCCTCGTCAGCTAAATTGCAAAAGCACTTCCTCCTTGTTAACTAACTCTCTTCCTTTGACGCTGCATGACAGCAGACAGCGTTGGGGTAGAGTGGCTGTTTTTTTTTTTTTTTTTTTAAATACTGGTGCAATCTGACTGACTCTTTGATCTTCTCTTTCTGAATAATGTTTATGCAACTTTTTTGCTCAAGTCCAATTCCCTTGTGCATTGTTACAATGCCGCCAGCAAGTATTGACACCCCTTCACTTTCTCATCATTTTGAATAGTTACAGAGAAAACTTTTGCCGGAACTGTTTTAAGTACAGTTTTCTTTGAAAGTGTACACAAAAATAGTCCACAATTGTGTATATTTATAAAAAATTGAGCATTGCGTTAGTTCAGGCATGCACAAAAGTCAAGCTAGCCCAGTCCCTTCAGCTGTCAGTAGCTGTTAGAGTTATAGTCTCAGTGCTGCATTTACAGTAAACCACGGCAACATGCCTACTTCGTACTCTTTGTCCGCAAACATCTCGCAAACCACTATAGCTCCTCCTCATCTGTCCAATTAAACAGTAGCTGGGTATCCATTGCAGATTTTCGCAAAAAATAAAAGCGATGTTTCTAAATGTCGACAAAGTGTAATTGCTCTTTGAATGTGTTTCCATTGAAGGTTGTTTTGGGCACGAGCCTCGTAACACCCGTGAAATCATCCCACGAGACTTCGCTGTAGGAAGATGGACGCTCTGATGTGGCAGTCATAATTTTTAAGTATAATGCTAAGAAATGTCCCATTCTCCTCTTCTGTTTTCATGTACCGTCCCATATTTTCTCAGAGAGAAGTGGTCATGTGACCATGCATTTACGGAAAAAGAGTTTCCATAGCGCTTTTGGGACACATTTCAATATTGAAACATCTGAAATTCCTCCTGATTAAAGCGTAAAAACTTCTTCGCGATATTTGAGTGTTTCATTTTTTGAAATACAAGTGTTTCTATTACCAGTTTTTATTACGCAATTTAGATTTTGCTCATTTCCAAGGGTAATGGAAATTCAGCTATTGTCTTCTGTTGGCCGCCAACGTCTGTTGCTTCTGTTCCAAGGGCTCCTGCTGACCACTCTCTCTGCTTATGTCTCTCCATGTAGCTCATGGAAGATCAAGGGGGAGCTCCCTTCACTTTGGGCTTTCCACGCAGCTGCTACAAGGGCAAAGAGGTCCCAGAACAAAGCCTTACTGCCAAATCTAAACGGCATTCTAAATAAAACAATTTGACTAAAGCAACCCTGACTAAAATGTAAACGTATTCACAATCTTAGCTTAAAGCTGTTGGTGACAAACATTTTTTTTCAGAAAAAGACATAGTGTAGGCCTCATAGAACAATGAGTCGAAGATCAATTGCAAAAAAAAAAAAAAAGATAGAAAAGGTTGAAATTGCAGTTCAAAAGTTTGTTTTGATCTCCACTGCTTTATTGACATTGTTGGAAAGGTTTTGCACATTGCATTGTGGGATGTGGAGTCCCGTAAGCATTTTTCCTTCATTCTTACTGTAATTTTTTGTGTTTTTCCACCAGAAAGTGATTTTCTCGACACCATTTTTGTTGTAGTTTTTTTCTGGGTAATCCTTTGTGATATCTCCCGACTCCTCGAGACTTTCAATTACGGCCATATTTGGATCTTTCTAACTAAATGAACATCTGCCATTGTTTTGCCACAACCTTTAGTCCGTGAAAACACCAAAAATGTGTTGGGAAGACATTTTGCCGCAAGAATGAAGTAAAATAACTTCTATGCATCCATCTACGGGACTTCACATCTCACAATGTAATATGTGAAACTTTTCCGACGATGTCAACAGACCGAGTGGAGAAAAAATCTAACTTTTGAGTGGCAATTTCAACCTTTGACAACTTTTTTTCCAGCAAATGATCTCTGATTTATTGATCAATGAGGCCCACACTATGTCTTTATCATGTCCCTAGCAACTTTGATACTTTATTGAAGAATCTTTGGCAACAACCAAGTCTCACCCAAATTGTCCAAATCTTACCCAAATGTCGGTAACATTTCAGGTGACATGACCAGTGGCGCAGCTATTAAGAAAATTTAAGTTACTCTAAATTTTGCAATATTTTCTCTTTGTATGTTTTGTCTCCTGTTTTTCAATCCTTATTTACATGAAATTCTTAAATACACAGTACATGTACGTGCTTCTACCCACATATTCTTCCTCTGGTGCACGGCACATCTAAGCTAGGTGAAATTGTGGTCAAATGATTCCTCGGCCACTTTGATCTAAATTGGCCAGTCCTGAACTTCAAGCCTCTGAGGTTGGCCTGTGGTGATGAGCGGAGGAGGCGATTACTCAATAGTTTCCTGCAAGAAGAGGAAGACAATTGAATAAACAGACACGGATGGAATACTAACTGTTTATAAGTGCTAAATTATCATCACTGATCTCTAGATTTAATTTAGATCATTCTCCTCATCCCGACCTCCTATCCCCAAGTGAAGATTGGGCCCAATGCACGAAACCTTATTTATGTGTCTATAGGTTTTTGCATTCCCCAATATTGTCTTATTTGTGCTCTTACTGCAGGTATGAATTAAATGGTCCTAAATTAACACAATAAAGTCTAAAACTTTGACAAATAAGACAATTGTAATGTGCACAGTGTGACGTCCACTAAAGAAGCAGGTATTGTGCAGGGATGTGCAAACAACTGACTTTGGGTGAAAAATTTCAGAGATGCCAATCAAAAGAGGGCAGCAAAAGGACTTCAACAATCTCTGATTAGTCTTCTCATTTTTTGTGCCTTACAGCATTTTTATCCCTTTTTAAGTGTGCACATCATATTTGCACAAGTTTTTAGGGTCTTGTGATAGCTTTATCTAAAAAAAATCTTTTCTTTTTCCATTTTTATGCCTTACTATATAGCCTTACCTCTGATTGTGGGTGTCTGATTGCATTTTTTCCAAGTTTAAGTGTGCACATAATGATTGCACTAGTTTTAGGGTCTTGTAATAGCCTTTTCTCAGAAAAAAAATTAAAAAATTTTTCCATTTTAATGCCTTACTATAGCCTCACCTCTGATTTTGGGTGTTTGTCACTTTTTTCTCATTTTTTGTGCCTTAATATATTTTTTATCCCATTTTAAGTGTGCACATCATGTTTGCACTATTTTTAAGGTCTTGTAATAGATTCTTTTCAGAAAAAAAAATTCTAAATATTTTCTGTTTTTATGCCTTACTATAGCCTTACCTCCGATTTTGGGTGTTTGTCACTTTTTTCAATTTTTTTAAGCCTTCGTGCATTTTCATCCCAATTTAAGTGTGCACATCATAGTTGCACTAGTTTTGAGGGTTTTCTCAGGAAATAAAAATTCTAATTTTTTTTCCATTTTTATGCCTTACTATAGTCTTTTACCTCCGATTTTGGGTGTTTGTCACTTTTTTCTCATTTTTTGTGCCTTAATATATTTTTTGTCCCATTTTAAGTGTGCACATCATGTTTGCACTATTTTTAAGGTATTGTAATAGATTCTTTTCAGAAAAAAAAATTCTAAATATTTTCTGTTTTTATGTCTTACTATAGCCTTACCTCTGATTGTGGGTGTTTGTCACTTTTTTCTCATTTTTTGTGCCTTAATGTACTTTTATCCCATTTTAGTGTGCAAATAGTTTTTAAGGTCTTGAAATAGCCTTTTCTCAGAAAAAAAAAATTCAAATTTTTTCCATTTTTATGCCTTACTATATAGCTTTACCTGTGATTGTGGGTGTTTGTCACTTTTTTCTCATTTTTTGTGCCTTATTGCATTTTCATCCCAATTTAAGTGTGCACATCTAGTTTGCACTAGTTTTTAGGTTCTTGTGATAGTCTCTTTTCCTGAAAAAAAAATGAAGTTATTTTCCATTTTAATGCCTTACTATAGCCTTACTTCTGATTGTGGGTGTCAATTTTTTCCAAAATTTTCAAGCCTCTGTGCATTTTCATTCCAGTTTAAGTGTGCACGTCATATTTTCCTTAGTTTTTAGGGTCTTGCAATAGCCTCTTCTCAGGAAAAAAAATTCTAAATTTTTCCATTTTTATGCCTTACTATAGCCTTACCTCCGATTGTGGGTGTTTGTCAGTTTTTTCTCATTTTTTGTGCCTTATTGCATTTAATCTCATTTTAAGTGTGCACATCATATTTTCACTAGTTTTTAGGGTCTTGTAATAGCCTTTTCTCAGAAAAAAACAAATTCAAATTTTTTCCATTTTCATGCCTTACTATATAGCCTTATATCTGATTGAGGGTGTTTGTCACTTTTTTTCATTTTTTGTGCCTTGCTGCATTTTAATCCCATTTTAAGTGTGCACATCATATTTGCTTTACTTTTTTAAGTTCTTGTAATAGCCTTTTCTCAGAACAAAAAAATCTAATTTTTTTCCATTTTTATTCCTTACTATAGCCTTATTTCCGTTTTGAGGTTTTTTTTGCTTTTTTTTTTCTGCCTCACTATACTATTCGGGCCACACCCGACCCAGAGGATGAGTTGTCTGAGAAACATGTTAGAATGAAGTTTTCATGGCTGTGGGGTTAGGGTGATGTATGAGAAATCTGCAGGGGTTTTCCAGCATTGGTGCAAGGCCAGTTGCTGGCATCAAGTGTAAACTTTGCTTAGTGTCATGATTGAAATAATTTTAGCCTTTTTCATGCCTTACAGAATTTTCATCCCAATTTAAGTGTGCACATCATATTTTTACTATTTTTTAGGGTCCTGTAATAGCTTATTCTCAGAAAAAAAAATTCTAAATTTTTTCAAAAATTATGCCTTACTATAGCCTTATATGTGATTGTGGGTGTTTGTCACTTTTTCTCATTTTTTGTGCCTTAATGCATTTTTAACCAAATTAAAGTGTGCACATCATATTTGCACTAGTTTTTAGGGTCTTGTGATAGCTTCTTCTCAGGAAAAAAAATTCTAAATTTTTTCCAAAATTATGTCTTACTATAGCCTTATATGTGATTGTGGGTGTTTGTCACTTTTTCTCATTTTTTGTGCCTTAATGCATTTTTATCCCATTTAAAGTGTGCACATCATAGTTGCAGTTGTATTTAGGGTCTTGTAATAGCCTTTTCCTAAAAAAAAAAAAATTCAAATTTTTTCCATTTTTATGCCTTCCTATAGCCTTACTTCAGATTGTGGGTTTTTGTCACTTTTTTCAAATTTTCAAGCCTTTGTGCATTTTCATTCCAGTTTAAGTGTGCACATCATATTTGTACTAGTTTTTAGGGTCTTGTGATAGCTTCTTCTCAGAAAAAAAAATTCTAAATTTTTTCCAAAATTATGCCTTACTATAGCCTTACCTCTGATTGTGGGTGTTTGTCACTTTTTTCTCATTTTTTGTGCCTTATTGCCTTTTCATCCCAATTTAAGTGTGCATATCTAGTTTTCACTACTTTTTAGGGTCTTGTGATAGCGTCTTCTCAGAAAAAAAAATTCCAAATTTTTTCCATTTTTATGCCTTACTATAGCCTTATATGTGATTTTGGGTGTTTGTCACTTTTTCTCATTTTTTGTGCCTTAATGCATTTTTATCCCAATTAAAGTGTGCACATCATATTTGCACTAGTTTTTAGGGTCCTGTAATAGACTCTTTTCAGAAAAAAAATTCTCAATTTTTTTCCATTTTTATGGAAGTGGGTGTTTGTCACTTTTTTCCCATTTTTGGTGCCTTATTGCCTTTTTATCCCAATTAAAGTGTGCACATCTAGTTTTCACTACTTTTTAGGGTCTTGTGATAGCTTATTCTCAGAAAAAAAAATTCAAAATTTTTTCCAAAATTATGCCTTACTATAGCCTTTTATGTGATTGTGGGTGTTTGTCACTTTTTCTCATTTTTTGTGCCTTAATGCATTTTTATCCCAATTAAAGTGTGCACATCATATTCGCACTATATATAGGGTCTTGTAAAAGTCTCTTTTCCTGAAAAAAAAAATGAATTTTTTTCTATTTTTAAGCCTTCCTCTAGCCTTACTTCTGATTGTGGGTGTTTGTCACTTTTTTCAAATTTTTCAAGCCTTTGTGCATTTTCATTCCAGTTTAAGCGTGCGCATCATATTTGCACTAGTTTTTAGGGTCTTGTGATAGCTTCTTCTCAGAAAAAAAAATTCCAATTTTTTTCCAAAATTATGCCTTACTGTAGCCTTACCTCTGATTGTGGGTGTTTGTCACTTTTTTCTCATTTTTTGTGCCTTAGTGCCTTTTCATCCCAATTTAAGTGTGCACATCTAGTTTTCACTACTTTTTAGGGTCTTGTGATAGCTTATTCTCAGAAAAAAAAATTCAAAATTTTTTTCATTTTTATGCCTTACTATAGCCTTATATGTGATTGTGGGTGTTTGTCACTTTCTTCTAATTTTTTGTGCCTTACTGCATTTTTATCCCAATTTAAGTGTGCACATCATATTTGCACTAGTTTTTAGGGTCTTGTGCTAGCTTCTTCTCAGAAAAAAAAATTCCAATTTTTTTCCAAAATTATGCCTTACTATAGCCTTACCTCTGATTGTGGGTGTTTGTCACTTTTTTCTCATTTTTTGTGCCTTAGTGCCTTTTCATCCCAATTTAAGTGTGCACATCTAGTTTTCACTACTTTTTAGGGTCTTGTGATAGCTTATTCTCAGAAAAAAAAATTCAAAATTTTTTCCATTTTTGCCTTACTATAGCCTTATATGTAATGGTGGGTGTTTGTCACTTTTTCTCATTTTTTGTGCCTTAATGCATTTTTATCCCAATTAAAGTGTGCACATCATATTTGCAATAGTTTTTAGGGTCTTGTGATAGCGTCTTCTCAGAAAAAAAAATTCAAAATTTTTTCCAAAATTATGCCTTACTATAGCCTTATATGTGATTTTGGGTGTTTGTCACTTTTTCTCATTTTTGTGCCTTAATGCATTTTTATCCCAATTAAAGTGTGCACATCATATTTGCACTAGTTTTTAGGGTCCTGTAATAGACTCTTTTCAGAAAAAAAATTCTCAATTTTTTTCCATTTTTATGCCTTACTATAGCCTTACCTCTGATTGTGGGTGTTTGTCACTTTTTTCTCATTTTTGGTGCCTTATTGCCTTTTCATCCCAATTTAGGTGTGCACATCTAGTTTTCACTACTTTTTAGGGTCTTGTGATAGCTTATTCTCAGAAAAAAAAATTCTAAATTTTTTCCATTTTTATGCCTTACTATAGCCTTATATGTGATTGTGGGTGTTTGTCACTTTTTTCAAATTTTTCAAGCCTTTGTGCATTTTCATTCCAGTTTAAGTGTGCACATCATATTTGTACTAGTTTTTAGGGTCTCGTGATAGCTTCTTCTCAGAAAAAAAAATTCTAAATTTTTTCCAAAATTATGCCTTACTATAGCCTTTTATGTGATTGTGGGTGTTTGTCACTTTTTCTCATTTTTTGTGCCTTAATGCATTTTTATCCCATTTAAAGTGTGCACATCATATTTGCAGGTGTATTTAGGGTCTTGTAAAAGTCTCTTTTCCTGAAAAAAAAAATAATTTTTTTCCCATTTTTTTGCCTTACTATAGCCTTATATGTGATTGTGGGTGTTTGTCACTTTCTTCTAATTTTTTGTGCCTTACTGCATTTTTATCCCAATTTAAGTGTGCACATCATATTTGCACTTGTATTTAGGGTCTTGTAAAAGTCTCTTTTCCTGAAAAAAAATAATCTAATTTTTTTCCATTTTTATGCCTTACTATAGCCTTACTTCTTGTTTTTGGTGTTTGTCACTTTTTTCTAATTTTTAATGCCTCAATGCATTTTCACCCCAGTTAAAGTGTGCACATCATATTTGCACTACTATTTAATGTCTTTTAATAGCCTTATCTCAGAAAAAATTCCAAATTTTTTTATTTTTTTATTTTTATGCCTTACTATAGCCTTTTTCCGTTTTGAGGTGTTTGAAATTTTTTGCTTTTTTTTTCTGCCTCACTATACTATTCGGGCCACACCCGACCCAGAGGATGAGTTGTCTGAGAAACATGTTAGAATAAAGTTTTCATGGCTGTGGGGTTAAGGTGATGTATGAGAAATCTGCAGGGGTTTTCCAGCATTGGTTCAAGGCCAGTTGCTGGCATTAAGTGTAAACTTTGCTTAGTGTCATGATTGAAATAATTTTAGCCTTTTTCATACCTTACAGAATTTTCATCCCAATTTAAGTTTGCACATCATATTTTTACTATTTTTTAGTGTCCTGTAATAGCTTATTCTCAGAAAAAAAAATTCTAAATTTTTTCCAAAATTATGCCTGACTATAGCCTTATATTTGATTGTGGGTGTTTGTCACTTTTTCTCATTTTTTGTGCCTTAATGCATTTTTATCCCATTTAAAGTGTGCACATCATATTTGCACTAGTTTTTAGGGTCTCGTGATAGCTTCTTCTCAGAAAAAAAAATTCTAAATTTTTTCCAAAATTATGCCTTACTATAGCCTTATATGTGATTGTGGGTGTTTGTCACTTTTTCTCATTTTTTGTGCCTTAATGCATTTTTATCCCATTTAAAGTGTGCACATCATATTTGCAGGTGTATTTAGGGTCTTGTAAAAGTCTCTTTTCCTGAAAAAAAAAATAATTTTTTTTTCCATTTTTTTGCCTTACTATAGCCTTATATGTGATTGTGGGTGTTTGTCACTTTCTTCTAATTTTTTGTGCCTTACTGCATTTTTATCCCAATTTAAGTGTGCACATCATATTTGCACTTGTATTTAGGGTCTTGTAAAAGTCTCTTTTCCTGAAAAAAAAAAATCAAATTTTTTTCATTTTTATGCCTTACTATAGCCTTACTTCTTGTTTTTGGTGTTTGTCACTTTTTTCTAATTTTTCATGCCTTAATGCATTTTCACCCCAGTTAAAGTGTGCACATCATATTTGCACTAGTATTTAATGTCTTTTAATAGCCTTATCTCAGAAAAAAAATTCCAAAATTTTTTTCATTTTTATGCCTTACTATAGCCTTATTTCCGTTTTGAGGTGTTTGAAATTTTTTTGCTTTTTTTTTTCTGCCTCACTATACTATTCGGGCCACACCCGACCCAGAGGATGAGTTGTCTGAGAAACATATTAGAATAAAGTTTTCATGGCTGTGGGGTTAAGGTGATGTATGAGAAATCAGCAGGGGTTTTCCAGCATTGGTTCAAGGCCAGTTGCTGGCATTAAGTGTAAACTTTGCTTAGTGTCATGATTGAAATAATTTTAGCCTTTTTCATGCCTTACAGAATTTTCATCCCAACATAAGTGTGCACATCATATTTTTACTATTTTTTAGGGTCCTGTAATAGCCTCTTTTCAGAAAAAAAAATTCTAAATTTTTTCCATTTTTATGCCTTACTATAGCTTTATATGTGATTGTGGGTTTTTGTCACTTTTTTCAAATTTTTCAAGCCTTTGTGCATTTTCATTCCAGTTTAAGTGTGCACATCATATTTGCACTAGTTTTTAGGGTCTTGTGATAGCTTATTCTCAGAAAAAAAAATTCTAAATTTTTTCCAAAATTATGCTTTACTATAGCCTTTTATGTGATTGTGGGTGTTTGTCACTTTTTCTCATTTTTTGTGCCTTATTGCCTTTTCATCCCAATTTAAGTGTGCACATCTAGTTTTCACTACTTTTTAGGGTCTTGTGATAGCTTATTTTCAGAAAAAAAATTCTAAATTTTTTCCATTTTTATGCCTTACTATAGCCTTATATGTGATTGTGGGTGTTTGTCACTTTTTCTCATTTTTTGTGCCTTAATGCATTTTTATCCCATTTAAAGTGTGCACATCATATTTGCAGGTGTATTTAGGGTCTTGTAAAAGTCTCTTTTCCTAAAAAAAAAAAAAAATTCCAATTTTTTCCATTTTTATGCCTTATATTTGAGCGTGGGTGTTTATCACTTTTTTCGAAATTTTTGTGCCTTACTCCATTTTTATCCCATTTTTAGTGTGCACATCATATTTGCACTAGTTTTGAGGGTCTTGTAACTTCCTATTCTCAGAAACACAAAAATCAAATTTTTTTCTGTTTTTATGCCTTACTATAGCCTTTGCTCTGATTGTGGGTGTTTGTCACTTTTTCAAAATTTTCAAGCCTTTGTGCATTTTCATTCCAGTTTAAGTGTGCACATCATATTTGCACTAGTTTTTAGGGTCTTGTGATAGCTTCTTCTCAGAAAAAAAAATTCCAATTTTTTTCCAAAATTATGCCTTACTATAGCCTTACCTCTGATTGGGTGTTTGTCACTTTTTTCAAATTTTTCAAGCCTTTGTGCATT
This sequence comes from Gouania willdenowi, assembly GCF_900634775.1. Taxonomy (NCBI): domain Eukaryota; kingdom Metazoa; phylum Chordata; class Actinopteri; order Blenniiformes; family Gobiesocidae; genus Gouania; species Gouania willdenowi. Next base: position 15,206,930 of record NC_041066.1, read on the forward strand.
TTCATCCCAATTTAAGTGTGCACATCTAGTTTTCACTACTTTTTAGGGTCTTGTGATAGCTTATTCTCAGAAAAAAAAATTCAAAATTTTTTCCATTTTTATGCCTTACTATAGCCTTATATGTAATGGTGGGTGTTTGTCACTTTTTCTCATTTTTTGTGCCTTAATGCATTTTTATCCCAATTAAAGTGTGCACATCATATTTGCAATAGTTTTTAGGTCTTGTGATAGCGTCTTCTCAGAAAAAAAAATTCAAAATTTTTTCCAAAATTATGCCTTACTATAGCCTTATATGTGATTTTGGGTGTTTGTCACTTTTTCTCATTTTTTGTCCTTAATGCATTTTTATCCCAATTAAAGTGTGCACATCATATTGCACTAGTTTTTAGGTCCTGTAATAGACTCTTTTCAGAAAAATTCTCAATTTTTTTTCCATTTTTATGCCTTACTATAGCCTTACCTCTGATTGTGGGTGTTTGTCACTTTTTTCTCATTTTTGGTGCCTTATTGCCTTTTCATCCCCAATTTAGGTGTGCACATCTAGTTTTCACTACTTTTTAGGGTCTTGTGATAGCTTATTCTCAGAAAAAAAAATTCAAAATTTTTTCCATTTTTATGCCTTACTATAGCCTTATATGTGATTGTGGGTGTTTGTCACTTTTTTCAAATTTTTCAAGCCTTTGTGCATTTTCATTCCAGTTTAAGTGTGCACATCATATTTGTACTAGTTTTTAGGGTCTCGTGATAGCTTCTTCTTAGAAAAAAAAATTCTAAATTTTTTCCAAAATTATGCCTTACTATAGCCTTATATGTGATTGTGGGTGTTTGTCACTTTTTCTCATTTTTTGTGCCTTAATGCATTTTTATCCCATTTAATGTGTGCACATCATATTTGCAGGTGTATTTAGGGTCTTGTAAAAGTCTCTTTTCCTGAAAAAAAAAATAATTTTTTTTCCCATTTTTTTGCCTTACTATAGCCTTATATGTGATTGTGGGTGTTTGTCACTTTCTTCTAATTTTTTGTGCCTTACTGCATTTTTATCCCAATTTAAGTGTGCACATCATATTTGCACTTGTATTTAGGGTCTTGTAAAAGTCTCTTTTCCTGAAAAAAAATAATCTAATTTTTTTCCATTTTTATGCCTTACTATAGCCTTACTTCTTGTTTTTGGTGTTTGTCACTTTTTTCTAATTTTTAATGCCTCAATGCATTTTCACCCCAGTTAAAGTGTGCACATCATATTTGCACTACTATTTAAGGTCTTTTAAAAGCCTTATCTCAGAAAAAAAATTCCAAATTTTTTTATTTTTTTATTTTTATGCCTTACTATAGCATTATTTCCGTTTTGAGGTGTTTGAAATTTTTTTTTTTTTTTTTTCTGCCTCACTATACTATTCGGGCCACACCCGACCCAGAGGATGAGTTGTCTGAGAAACATGTTAGAATAAAGTTTTCATGGCTGTGGGGTTAAGGCGATGTATGAGAAATCTGCAGGGGTTTTCCAGCATTGGTTCAAGGCCAGTTGCTGGCACTAAGTGTAAACTTTGCTTAGTGTCATGATTGAAATAATTTTAGCCTTTTCATACCTTACAGAATTTTCATCCCAATTTAAGTGTGCACATCATATTTTTACTATTTTTTAGTGTCCTGTAATAGCTTATTCTCAGAAAAAAAAATTCTAAATTTTTTCCAAAATTATGCCTGACTATAGCCTTATATTTGATTGTGGGTGTTTGTCACTTTTTCTCATTTTTTGTGCCTTAATGCATTTTTATCCCATTTAAAGTGTGCACATCATATTTGCACTAGTTTTTAGGGTCTCGTGATAGCTTCTTCTCAGAAAAAAAAATTCTAAATTTTTTCCAAAATTATGCCTTACTATAGCCTTATATGTGATTGTGGGTGTTTGTCACTTTTCTCATTTTTTGTGCCTTAATGCATTTTTATCCCATTTAAAGTGTGCACATCATATTTGCAGGTGTATTTAGGGTCTTGTAAAAGTCTCTTTTCCTGAAAAAAAAATAATTTTTTTTTCCATTTTTTTGCCTTACTATAGCCTTATATGTGATTGTGGGTGTTTGTCACTTTCTTCTAATTTTTTGTGCCTTACTGCATTTTTATCCCAATTTAAGTGTGCACATCATATTTGCACTTGTATTTAGGGTCTTGTAAAAGTCTCTTTTCCTGAAAAAAAAAAATCAAATTTTTTCCATTTTTATGCCTTCCTATAGCCTTACTTCTTGTTTTTGGTGTTTGTCACTTTTTTCTAATTTTTCATGCCTCAATGCATTTTCACCCCAGTTAAAGTGTGCACATCATATTTGCACTACTATTTAAGGTCTTTTAATAGCCTTATCTCAGAAAAAAAATTCCATTTTTTATTTTTATTTTTATGCCTTACTATAGCCTTATTTCCGTTTTGAGGTGTTTGAAATTTTTTTGCTTTTTTTTTTCTGCCTCACTATACTATTCGGCCACACCCGACCCAGAGGATGAGTTGTCTGAGAAACATGTTAGAATAAAGTTTTCATGGCTGTGGGGTTAAGGTGATGTATGAGAAATCAGCAGGGGTTTTCCAGCATTGGTTCAAGGCCAGTTGCTGGCATTAAGTGTAAACTTTGCTTAGTGTCATGATTGAAATAATTTTAGCCTTTTTCATGCCTTACAGAATTTTCATCCCAACATAAGTGTGCACATCATATTTTACTATTTTTTAGGGTCCTGTAATAGCCTCTTTTCAGAAAAAAAAATTCTAAATTTTTTCCATTTTTATGCCTTACTATAGCTTTATATGTGATTGTGGGTTTTTGTCACTTTTTTCAAATTTTTCAAGCCTTGTGCATTTTCATTCCAGTTTAAGTGTGCACATCATATTTGCACTAGTTTTTAGGGTCTTGTGATAGCTTATTCTCAGAAAAAAAAATTCTAAATTTTTCCAAAATTATGCTTTACTATAGCCTTTTATGTGATTGTGGGTGTTTGTCACTTTTTCTCATTTTTTGTGCCTTATTGCCTTTTCATCCCAATTTAAGTGTGCACATCTAGTTTTCACTACTTTTTAGGGTCTTGTGATAGCTTTTTTCAGAAAAAAATTCTAAATTTTTTCCATTTTTATGCCTTACTATAGCCTTATATGTGATTGTGGGTGTTTGTCACTTTTTCTCATTTTTTGTGCCTTAATGCATTTTTATCCCATTTAAAGTGTGCACATCATATTTGCAGGTGTATTTAGGGTCTTGTAAAAGTCTCTTTTCCTAAAAAAAAAAAAAATTCCAATTTTTTCCATTTTTATGCCTTATATTTGAGCGTGGGTGTTTATCACTTTTTTCGAAATTTTTGTGCCTTACTCCATTTTTATCCCATTTTTAGTGTGCACATCATATTTGCACTAGTTTTTAGGGTCTTGTAACTTCCTATTCTCAGAAACACAAAAATCAAATTTTTTTTCTGTTTTTATGCCTTACTATAGCCTTTCCTCTGATTGTGGGTGTTTGTCACTTTTTTCAAAATTTTCAAGCCTTTGTGCATTTTCATTCCAGTTTAAGTGTGCACATCATATTTGCACTAGTTTTTAGGGTCTTGTGATAGCTTCTTCTCAGAAAAAAAATTCCAATTTTTTTCCAAATTATGCCTTACTATAGCCTTACCTCTGATTGTGGGTGTTTGTCACTTTTTCAAATTTTTCAAGCCTTTGTGCATTTTCATCCCAATTTAAGTGTGCACATCTAGTTTTCACTACTTTTTAGGGTCTTGTGATAGCTTATTCTCAGAAAAAAAAATTCAAAATTTTTTCCATTTTTATGCCTTACTATAGCCTTATATGTAATGGTGGGTGTTTGTCACTTTTTCTCATTTTTTGTGCCTTAATGCATTTTTATCCCAATTAAAGTGTGCACATCATATTTGCAATAGTTTTTAGGGTCTTGTGATAGCGTCTTCTCAGAAAAAAAAATTCTAAATTTTTTCCAAAATTATGCCTTACTATAGCCTTATATGTGATTTTGGGTGTTTGTCACTTTTTCTCATTTTTTGTGCCTTAATGCATTTTTATCCCAATTAAAGTGTGCACATCATATTTGCACTAGTTTTTAGGGTCCTGTAATAGACTCTTTTCAGAAAAAAAATTCTCAATTTTTTTCCATTTTATGCCTTACTATAGCCTTACCTCTGATTGTGGGTGTTTGTCACTTTTTCTCATTTTTGGTGCCTTATTGCCTTTTCATCCCAATTTAGGTGTGCACATCTAGTTTTCACTACTTTTTAGGGTCTTGTGATAGCTTATTCTCAGAAAAAAAAATTCAAAATTTTTTCCATTTTTATGCCTTACTATAGCCTTATATGTGATTGTGGGTGTTTGTCACTTTTTTCAAATTTTTCAAGCCTTTGTGCATTTTCATTCCAGTTTAAGTGTGCACATCATATTTGCACTAGTTTTTAGGGTCTCGTGATAGCTTCTTCTCAGAAAAAAAAATTCTAAATTTTTTCCAAAATTATGCCTTACTATAGCCTTATATGTGATTGTGGGTGTTTGTCACTTTTTCTCATTTTTGTGCCTTAATGCATTTTTATCCCATTTAAAGTGTGCACATCATATTTGCAGGTGTATTTAGGGTCTTGTAAAAGTCTCTTTTCCTGAAAAAAAAATAATTTTTTTTCCCATTTTTTTGCCTTACTATAGCCTTATATGTGATTGTGGGTGTTTGTCACTTTCTTCTAATTTTTTGTGCCTTACTGCATTTTTATCCCAATTTAAGTGTGCACATCATATTTGCACTTGTATTTAGGGTCTTGTAAAAGTCTCTTTTCCTGAAAAAAAATAATCTAATTTTTTTACATTTTTATGCCTTACTATAGCCTTATTTCTTATTTTGGGTGTTTGTCAACTTTTTCTAATTTTTCATGCCTTAATGCATTTTCACCCCAGTTAAAGTGTGCACATCATATTTGCACTAGTATTTAATGTCTTTTAATAGCCTTATCTAAAAAAAAAATTCCAAATTTTTTTATTTTTTTTTTTTTATGCCTTACTATAGCATTATTTCCGTTTTGAGGTGTTTGAAATTTTTTTTCTTTTTTTTTTCTGCCTCACTATACTATTCGGGCCACACCCGACCCAGAGGATGAGTTGTCTGAGAAACATGTTAGAATAAAGTTTTCATGGCTGTGGGGTTAAGGCGATGTATGAGAAATCTGCAGGGGTTTTCCAGCATTGGTTCAAGGCCAGTTGCTGGCACTAAGTGTAAACTTTGCTTAGTGTCATGATTGAAATAATTTTAGCCTTTTTCATACCTTACAGAATTTTCATCCCAATTTAAGTGTGCACATCATATTTTTACTATTTTTTAGTGTCCTGTAATAGCTTATTCTCAGAAAAAAAAATTCTAAATTTTTTCCAAAATTATGCCTGACTATAGCCTTATATTTGATTGTGGGTGTTTGTCACTTTTTCTCATTTTTTGTGCCTTAATGCATTTTTATCCCATTTAAAGTGTGCACATCATATTTGCACTAGTTTTTAGGGTCTCGTGATAGCTTCTTCTCAGAAAAAAAAATTCGAAATTTTTTCCAAAATTATGCCTTACTATAGCCTTATATGTGATTGTGGGTGTTTGTCACTTTTTCTCATTTTTTGTGCCTTAATGCATTTTTTATCCCATTTAAAGTGTGCACATCATATTTGCAGGTGTATTTAGGGTCTTGTAAAAGTCTCTTTTCCTGAAAAAAAAATAATTTTTTTTTCCATTTTTTTGCCTTACTATAGCCTTATATGTGATTGTGGGTGTTTGTCACTTTCTTCTAATTTTTGTGCCTTACTGCATTTTTATCCCAATTTAAGTGTGCACATCATATTTGCACTTGTATTTAGGGTCTTGTAAAAGTCTCTTTTCCTGAAAAAAAAAAATCAAATTTTTTCCATTTTTATGCCTTCCTATAGCCTTACTTCTTGTTTTTGGTGTTTGTCACTTTTTTCTAATTTTTCATGCCTCAATGCATTTTCACCCCAGTTAAAGTGTGCACATCATATTTGCACTACTATTTAATGTCTTTTAATAGCCTTATCTCAGAAAAAAATTCCAAAGTTTTTTATTTTTTTATTTTTATGCCTTACTATAGCCTTATTTCCGTTTTGAGGTGTTTGAAATTTTTTTGCTTTTTTTTTTCTGCCTCACTATACTATTCGGGCCACACCCGACCCAGAGGATGAGTTGTCTGAGAAACATGTTAGAATAAAGTTTTCATGGCTGTGGGGTTAAGGTGATGTATGAGAAATCAGCAGGGGTTTTCCAGCATTGGTTCAAGGCCAGTTGCTGGCATTAAGTGTAAACTTTGCTTAGTGTCATGATTGAAATAATTTTAGCCTTTTTCATGCCTTACAGAATTTTCATCCCAACATAAGTGTGCACATCATATTTTTACTATTTTTTAGGGTCCTGTAATAGCCTCTTTTCAGAAAAAAAAATTCTAAATTTTTTCCATTTTTATGCCTTACTATAGCTTTATATGTGATTGTGGGTTTTTGTCACTTTTTTCAAATTTTTCAAGCCTTTGTGCATTTTCATTCCAGTTTAAGTGTGCACATCATATTTGCACTAGTTTTTAGGGTCTTGTGATAGCTTATTCTCAGAAAAAAAAATTCTAAATTTTTTCCAAAATTATGCTTTACTTTTATGTGATTGTGGGTGTTTGTCACTTTTTCTCATTTTCTCATTGTCACTTTTTCTCATTTTTTGTGCCTTATTGCCTTTTCATCCCAATTTAAGTGTGCACATCTAGTTTTCACTACTTTTTAGGGTCTTGTGATAGCTTATTTTCAGAAAAAAAATTCTAAATTTTTTCCATTTTTATGCCTTACTATAGCCTTATATGTGATTGTGGGTGTTTGTCACTTTTTCTCATTTTTTGTGCCTTAATGCATTTTTATCCCATTTAAAGTGTGCACATCATATTTGCAGGTGTATTTAGGGTCTTGTAAAAGTCTCTTTTCCTAAAAAAAAAAAAAAATTCCAATTTTTTCCATTTTTATGCCTTATATTTGAGCGTGGGTGTTTATCACTTTTTTCGAAATTTTTGTGCCTTACTCCATTTTTATCCCATTTTTAGTGTGCACATCATATTTGCACTAGTTTTGAGGGTCTTGTAACTTCCTATTCTCAGAAACACAAAAATCAAATTTTTTTCTGTTTTTATGCCTTACTATAGCCTTTCCTCTGATTGTGGGTGTTTGTCACTTTTTTCAAAATTTTCAAGCCTTTGTGCATTTTCATTCCAGTTTAAGTGTGCACATCATATTTGCACTAGTTTTTAGGGTCTTGTGATAGCTTCTTCTCAGAAAAAAAAATTCCAATTTTTTTCCAAAATTATGCCTTACTATAGCCTTACCTCTGATTGTGGGTGTTTGTCACTTTTTTCAAATTTTTCAAGCCTTTGTGCATTTTCATCCCAATTTAAGTGTGCACATCTAGTTTTCACTACTTTTTAGGGTCTTGTGATAGCTTATTCTCAGAAAAAAAATTCAAAATTTTTTCCATTTTTATGCCTTACTATAGCCTTATATGTAATGGTGGGTGTTTGTCACTTTTTCTCATTTTTTGTGCCTTAATGCATTTTTATCCCAATTAAAGTGTGCACATCATATTTGCAATAGTTTTTAGGGTCTTGTGATAGCGTCTTCTCAGAAAAAAAAATTCTAAATTTTTTCCAAAATTATGCCTTACTATAGCCTTATATGTGATTTTGGGTGTTTGTCACTTTTTCTCATTTTTTGTGCCTTAATGCATTTTTATCCCAATTAAAGTGTGCACATCATATTTGCACTAGTTTTTAGGGTCCTGTAATAGACTCTTTTCAGAAAAAAAATTCTCAATTTTTTTCCATTTTTATGCCTTACTATAGCCTTACCTCTGATTGTGGGTGTTTGTCACTTTTTTCTCATTTTTGGTGCCTTATTGCCTTTTCATCCCAATTTAGGTGTGCACATCTAGTTTTCACTACTTTTTAGGGTCTTGTGATAGCTTATTCTCAGAAAAAAAAATTCAAAATTTTTTCCATTTTTATGCCTTACTATAGCCTTATATGTGATTGTGGGTGTTTGTCACTTTTTTCAAATTTTTCAAGCCTTTGTGCATTTTCATTCCAGTTTAAGTGTGCACATCATATTTGTACTAGTTTTTAGGGTCTCGTGATAGCTTCTTCTCAGAAAAAAAAATTCTAAATTTTTTCCAAAATTATGCCTTACTATAGCCTTATATGTGATTGTGGGTGTTTGTCACTTTTTCTCATTTTTTGTGCCTTAATGCATTTTTATCCCATTTAAAGTGTGCACATCATATTTGCAGGTGTATTTAGGGTCTTGTAAAAGTCTCTTTTCCTGAAAAAAAAAATAATTTTTTTTCCCATTTTTTTGCCTTACTATAGCCTTATATGTGATTGTGGGTGTTTGTCACTTTCTTCTAATTTTTTGTGCCTTACTGCATTTTTATCCCAATTTAAGTGTGCACATCATATTTGCACTTGTATTTAGGGTCTTGTAAAAGTCTCTTTTCCTGAAAAAAAAAATCAAATTTTTTTCCATTTTTATGCCTTACTATAGCCTTACTTCTTGTTTTTGGTGTTTGTCACTTTTTTCTAATTTTTAATGCCTCAATGCATTTTCACCCCAGTTAAAGTGTGCACATCATATTTGCACTACTATTTAATGTCTTTTAATAGCCTTATCTCAGAAAAAAATTCCAAATTTTTTTATTTTTTTATTTTTATGCCTTACTATAGCATTATTTCCGTTTTGAGGTGTTTGAAATTTTTTTTCTTTTTTTTTTCTGCCTCACTATACTATTCGGGCCACACCCGACCCAGAGGATGAGTTGTCTGAGAAACATGTTAATAAAGTTTTCATGGCTGTGGGGTTAAGGCGATGTATGAGAAATCTGCAGGGGTTTTCCAGCATTGGTTCAAGGCCAGTTGCTGGCACTAAGTGTAAACTTTGCTTAGTGTCATGATTGAAATAATTTTAGCCTTTTTCATACCTTACAGAATTTTCATCCCAATTTAAGTGTGCACATCATATTTTTACTATTTTTTAGGGTCCTGTAATAGCTTATTCTCATAAAAAAAAATTCTAAATTTTTTCCAAAATTATGCCTGACTATAGCCTTATATTTGATTGTGGGTGTTTGTCACTTTTTCTCATTTTTTGTGCCTTAATGCATTTTTATCCCATTTAAAGTGTGCACATCATATTTGCACTAGTTTTTAGGGTCTTGTGATAGCTTCTTCTCAGGAAAAAAAATTCTAAATTTTTTCCAAAATTATGTCTTACTTTAGCCTTATATGTGATTGTGGGTGTTTGTCACTTTTTCTCATTTTTTGAGCCTTAATGCATTTTTATCCCATTTAAAGTGTGCACATCATATTTGCAGTTGTATTTAGGGTCTTGTACTAGCCTTTTCCTAAAAAAAAAAAAAATTCAAATTTTTTCCATTTTTATGCCTTCCTATAGCCTTACTTCAGATTGTGGGTTTTGTCACTTTTTTCAAATTTTTCAAGCCTTACTATAAGCCTTATATGTGAGTGTGGGTGTTTGTCACTTTTTTCAAATTTTTCAAGCCTTGTGCATTTTCATTCCAGTTAAGTGTGCACAAGCAATATTTGTACTAGTTTTTAGGGTCTCGTGATAGCTTCTTCTCAGAAAAAAAAAATTCTAAAATTTTTTCCAAAAATTATGCCTTACTATAGCCTTATATGTGATTGTGGGTGTTTGTCACTTTTTCTTCTCTTTTTTTGTGCCTTAATGCATTTTTATCCCATTTAAAGTGTGCACATCATATGTGCAGGTGTATTTAGGGTCTTGTAAAAGTCCTCTTTTCCTGACAAAAAAAAATAATTTTTTTCCATTTTTTTGCCTTACTATAGCCTTATATGTGATTGTGGGTGTTTGTCACTTTCTCCTTCTAATTTTTTGTGCCTTACTGCATTTTTATCCCAATTTAAGTGTGCACATCATATTTGCACTAGTATTTAAGGTCTTGTGATAGGTTTATCTCAAAAAAAAAATTCCAAAGTTTTTTTTACATTTTTATGCCTTACTATAGCCTTACTTCTTATTTTGGGTGTTTGTCAACTTTTTCTAATTTTTCATGCCTTAATGCATTTTCACCCCAGTTAAAGTGTGCACATCATATTTGCACTAGTATTTAATGTCTTTTAATAGCCTTATCTCAGAAAAAAAATTCCAAAGGTTTTTTTTAATTTTTATGCCTTACTATAGCCTTATTTCCGTTTTGAGGTGTTTGAAAATTTTTTTGCTTTTTTTTTTCTGCCTCACTATACTATTCGGGCCACACCCGACCCAGAGGATGAGTTGTCTGAGAAACATGTTAGAATAAAGTTTCATGGCTGTGGGGTTAAGGTGACGTATGAGAAATCTGCAGGGGCTTTCCAGCATTGGTTCAAGGCCAGTTGCTGGCATTAAGTGTAAACTTTGCTTAGTGTCATGATTGAAATAAGTGTAGCCTTTTTCATACCTTAACAGAGTTCATCCCAATTTAAGTGTGCACATCATATTTTTACTATTTTTTAGGGTCCTGTAATAGCTTATTCTCAGAAAAAAAAAATTCTAATTTTTTCCAAAATTATGGCCTGACTATAGCCTTATATTTGATTGTGGGTGTTTGTCACTTTTTCTCATTTTTGTGCCTTAATGCATTTTTATATCCCAATTAAAGTGTGCACATCATATTTGCAACTAGTTTTTTAGGGTCTTGTGATAGCTTATTCTCAGAAAAAAAAAAATTCTAAATTTTTCCATTTTTCTGCCTTACTAGAGCCTTATATGTGATTGTGTGGTGTTTGTCACTTTTTTCAAATTGTTCAAGCCTTTGTGCATTTTCATCCGTTTAAAAGTGTGCACAAATAGTTTTTTCACTATTTTTTAGGGTCCTTGTGAGTAGCTTCTTCTCAGAAAAAAAAATCAATTTTTTTCCATTTTTATGCCTTCCTATAGCCCTTACTTCTGATTGTGGGTGTTTGTCACTTTTTCAAATGTTTTAAGCTTATTTGCATTTTACATCCCAATTTAGTGTTGCACATTCTAGTTTGCAACTAGTTTTTAGGGTCTTGTAATAGCCTCTCTTCTCAGAAAAAACAAAAATTAAAATTTTTTCATTTTTATGCCTTACTATAGCCTTATATTGAGCGTGGGGTGTTTATCACTGGCCTTTCGAATTTTTTGTGGCCTTACTCTGCCATTTTTATCACCATTTTTAGTGTGCACATCATATGTTTCACCTAGTTTTTAGGGTCTTGTGATAGCTTCTTTTCAGAATTTTAAAAATTTTTCTTCATTTTTGTGCCTTATATAGAATAGCCTTTTATCTGATTGTGGGTGTCTGTTCACTTTTTTTTTCTCATTTTTGTGCCGTATTAAAGGGCATTTTCCATCCCAATTAAGTGTGCAACAATCTAGTTTGCACTAGTATTTTTAGGGTCTTGCAATAGACTCTTCTCAGAAAAAAAAATATTCTAAATTTTTTCCATTTTTATGCCTTACTACAGCCTTATATGTGATTGTGGGTGTTTGTCACTTTTTCTCATTTTTTGTGCCTTAATGCATTTTTATCCCAATTAAAGCGTGCACATCATATTTGCGCTATATTTAGGGTCTCTTTTTTTCTCATTTTTTGTGCCTTAGTGCATTTTAATCTAATTTTAAGTGTGCAAATCTCATTTGCACTAGTTTTAGGGTCTTGTAATAGCTGTTTGTCAAAAAAAAAATGTCTAATTTTTTTACATTTTTATGCGTTTTTATAGCCTTACCTCTGATTGTGGGTGTTTGTCACTTTTTTCTCATTTTTCATGCCTTATTGCATTTTTAACCCAATTTAAGTGTGCACATCTAGTTTGCACTAGTTTTTAGGGTCTTGTGATAACTTCTTCTCAGAAAAAAAATTTCTAAATTTTTTCCATTTTGATGCCTGATTATAGCCTTACCTTTGATTGTGGGTGTTTGTCACTTTTTTCTCATTTTTAGTGCCTTATTGCATTTTCATCCCAATTTAAGTGTGCACATCATATTTGAAATAGTTTTTGTGGTGTTGTGATTGCCTTTTCTCAGTAAAAAAAAATTCTAAATTTTTTCCATTTTTATGCCTTACTATAGCCTTATATGTGTTTGAGGGTGTTTTCCACTTTTTTCTCATTTTTTGTGCCTCACTGCATTTTTATCCCAATTTAAGTGTGCACGTCATTTTTGCACTAGTTTTTAGTGTCTTGTAATAGCCTTTTTTCGGAAAAAAAAAAATCATTTTTTTCCCCATTTTTATGCCTTACTGTTGGTACCTCTGATTGTGGGTGTTTGTCACTTTTTTTCTAATTTTTTGTGCCTTACTGCATTTTAATCCCATTATAAGTGTGCATGTCATATTTGCACTTGTTTTTATAGTCTTGTGATAGCCTTATCTCAGAAAAAAACATCTATCTTTTTTTTTCATTTTTACTATTATTACTTTAGCCTTACCTCCATTTTGAGGCGTTTGAGCATTTTTCTTCCCCTTTTTTTGCCTTACTATATAGCCTTACCTTTTGTCGCCATTTTTTTTATAGCCTTACCTCCCCTTTGAGGTGGGTCGAAAAAATGTTTATCATTTAAAAAATGCCTAATTAATAGCCTTACCCCCCTTTTGAGGATTTTTGAAAGTTTTTCACACACCCTTTTAAATGCTTTACTATATAGTCTTAACTTTTTGTGCCCTTTTTTCAGTCATTACTAGAACCTTACCTCTGTTATGAGGTGGGCAGGCATTAATCTTTTTTTTGCCCTTTTTTTGCCTTACCTCTGTTTTGAGGTATTTTAATTTTTTTTTTTGTGAGCCCTTATCTTTGTTTCTTCCTTTTTAAATGCCTTAGGCTCCCATTTTTAGCGTTGACATTTTTCTTTGCGTGTTATGACTTTACTATAGTCTTACCACCTCAATTTTTTAGCGTTTGAAACATGTCACCCTTTTATTGCGGTACTTGCATTTTTTTGTCCATCTTTTTCCATTCCAATTCTTCCAGCTTGGTCTTCATGTGTCTGGTACGTGGGAGGAATTGAACCCCTGCTTGCCTTCGGACATTGACCCAATGCCGCATGTTCCCATAGACCTTTTTACTACACCTTCAGACTTCTACTACTACAACTGCATTTTTATCCTAAGTGTTCTCATCGTCTCATCTGTTGTTCCATTCTTTCCACTCCCACTCTTCCATCCCTCCCTTGTTTTTCTTGTGTGTTATTATGTGTCTGGTCTAGTGTGTGATGATGGTGTACGCTACAGAATGAACTTATGCATGTGAGAAGTAACTCAGATTCTTGCTTTATCTCCAAAATGTGGCTAACATACAGTAGTGCAGCTAAAAGACCAACTTATTTTGACTGTTTTATTCATGTTTGTGAACAGAGCAATGAATGATCTATTGCTAAAGGTGGAAGAGGGTTCTGAAAATAGTATTTGATGCAGGATGCCACTGTGTAAAGAAAATTTACACTGTTTTTGTGATGCTTTATGTCCAGGATGAACAATTGGGGAGAAGAGCTCAGCATATCAATGCAAATCAGAGACGCTCCTCTTATTTTTTGTTGATTAACAAAATAACGATACGTATTGTGACTTAGACTTTCTTTGTTTTTTACACTGTTCTTTAAGATTGGCTGAGTTTTAACACTGGTGTATTTCTACCACAGTATTAGTGGAAAAAAAGAAAATGGACAAAAATATGAGCACAATGAACAATACACAAATAAAAAAGAATCACAGTGATATCATAGTAACAATAAAGGTATTTCAGTTCCATGTGCCACCAACAAGCTACATGGAGGTTCTAGCTGTCACTTCAACTCTCGGAAAGTATCGACTTCTCCTCAACCTAACCTTGTCATCCTTTCATTGTGCCCACTATATTTGGCCCCGCTTCCATTTCTCGCTCTCAGGGGTTAAGCACACGTGGCCTTTATTCAATCTAGCCCTTGATTAAGCAGATAATGACTTTAGGGAGGCAGTCATGCCAAGGGACGTGAGGACGTTCTGTTAGCATGACAACTAGCAGACGAGATAAAGAGACCATTTTCTCTGTCAGAATGACAAGTTTAATGTTGTCTTTTTTTCAGTGTGGAGCATCTGCAAATCAACTCTTACATGAAAATGTACTCTATTTTCAAAATTTGAAACTCGATCTGTTACTAAACTACCATTTTTGGACCATAGAATATCCGAGGGCCACATTATCAACACATATGTCAACATTAAAATGATGATTGAGCCGGGCATTAATACATGGGGAAAAATTTTTTTTTTGTTTCTTTTTTTTGTCGTTGTCTGGGGTTTTGTTGTTTTCTCAGTTTATACCCATTTTGTGTGTTTTTGGAGTCATTATGTGTGTATTTGTTATTTTTTGTGTTCTTGTTGTAATTTTATGTTTTTTTCTGTCATTTTCTGCATTTATGCTGTCGATTTGTGTGTCTTTGGAGCTATCCTGTAATGTGTTGTTGTTTTTGTAGTAGTTTTGTTTGTTTAAGTGGTTGTTGTGTCTGTCATTTTGTGTTTTGTGAGTCATTTTATGTATTATGTTAGGCTTTATATTCCTTCAACTTTTTGAAATAGAATTTTGGGGCCTCACAAAATTAGATCGAGGGCTACATGTGGCCCCTGGGCCGCCAGTTGAATATACCTGGTAAAGAGAAAGCCTATACAAGCAAACACTCAGCATTACCGACAGGTTGTCTTTTGATGACCACAACAAATATTAATTAGAAATGTTAAATTTGAGATATAGTCTGACGTTAGTCACGTCATTTGTCATTGCTCACCATTTAAACAAAAAAAAAAACTTAGGCGTTTGTTTTGATGGAAGATGCACCCAGCCCCATTCCCATAGAGAACATATGCGTTACAAGGATGTGCGTTTGCCCATGTGTGGATTTACATTTAGCACGTGCCTGAAGCTAAGTGTGGTTAAAATAAATGTAGAGCTTGAGGAGTGTGATTTTTTTTCTGTTGTGTTATATGAAAGGTTCACTTACATAACCACAGACAAGGTCAGGCTTCCTTTTATCTTAAAAACATCATATCCAACTGTATAATACAGTACAGCTGACCTTGTCTGTGTAAATTGTACTTCTGCACAGTAGAGGTCACCTCATATTAAGTCAGCTGGAGGGAGAGTGTTCCTGACACACACTTGTATTAACTCTATAATGTCAGAGCAAATGTACCCTTCCTCGTCACCCTATATTTTATGCTCCCTTTCTTCCCGATGTTCTCTTTCTTGCTTGCACAGGAAATTTAGCGGGATGCTCATTCCCCAGAGATGACACAATTTCCTGCTTATCACACTCGAGTCCCTCAGTAAACATGCCTCACTCTGAATTATAGCTTGCTAATGTCAGACTTCGCACACATTACGAGTGTTAATCATTGAGGGAGAGAGGCCTTTTGCATAGGGGAGAAGGTGGCTGTTGAGTATGCAACACATACTCCTCTATTCGCCTAGTTTTAAATTAGATTGCTCTTTTTCCCTTGTTGTAACAAAGCACTACAGAATGATAGTGTTATAATAACAACAGCATGCACGTCAAAATGTAAAAAGCCATTTTTCACCTGTGATTATTTATTTGTTTGTTCGTCTATTAGCAGGATTACGTAAAAAGTACTTAAAAAGTAACTAAAATCCCTGCTTTTCTTCTGACCTGCCACTAGGAGGGAAATTAAAAAAAATGCCTTGATTGTGGGCGTGGCTCTTGGAGCAGTTAAGACACGCCCAGTCTATACTATACAATCTCCAATGAACAATCTATGCTACGCTAACTAGCTACTCATTACTCAATATAACTCTCCATTCCCTCTTCTCTCAATCCAACCTACTCACCTCAGATCGTAGAGCCCACGGGTGCTAGTTTTTAGAATAGGGGCGGGGCTAACAGAGCTTCATTGTGATGCAAGATGGTCCCAAAACATCACATGATCTTGTTCTCAGCCAATAGCAAAATCAATTTTAATGGCAGGGTTTCAACCCATAGAGTCACTCTGACATTTTACAACAAAATATGCCAAATTGAAATACTTTAACTAAAATGTTGAGCGTTGGACCATAATCAATCAACAGCACTACTTCATACCCAAACACATTTGTATTCAGCAGAAAAAAGTGGTTTTGGAGTTTCGTTACTTCTTTTTAACCAAAGATAGACCACGCCATTGAAAGACACCATTAAAGTTTGGAGAGGATCTGGATCAATACTGATTCTGGATCTTTCTTTATTGGCAAAAGTTTGTAAATGACCAATCTTTATGAAATTTGGTTCAGTTATGTTGGGTCCGAGTTTCATCATGATTGGATCCGGATTGCGCATTTCCTTGTGATTTTTAAAAAAAAATAGGGGTTTCCTTCAAGCCAAGTGTAAACAATAATGGTACCATGCTCTGGATCACTGATAAAGATAACTGCCAATATCTGGAAAAAAGTAGATTTGACAATGACCAAAAATGACATGTACCAATTATCATTTACTATAAATATGTCTGACTACGGTTTCTTTATAACAGTCCAAGGGGAAACCTACGACATGTTCCTTATTATCATCATCACCATTCATTTGGGTTTCTCATGTGACTGCTATTGTTTTCCATCCAACAACGCAAAGTGTGGAGCAACGTGGTTGACATAGATATGACACGTCCCACATTGGAGCATGTTGGATTGATCCCAGGGAGAAATCCTAGTTAACCATGCACACGACCACAGCTGTGGCACATTGGCATACGCTCTGCTCTGCGAGGAGTGACCCTCCCCATGTGCTGGCCTTTAGTAAATGCTGCAGCTGTGGAGAACCTCTGCAATACACCCCCAACCCCTCCACACACACACACACACACACACACGCGCGTGCAATAACTCCCCTGTCCCTAGAGATGTATATCTTCGTCTGTGAATTTAGAGAAACAAACTGCCATCAAAAAGCAACATATGGCACAATTCTAATGGAACACATCTCTTGGGCTTGAACTGATTCAGAAACACAAAGGACCCATTGACTCGAGTGTTTTGCTCCGCTGCCTGTGCTTTGGGTGAAATTACTTGACAAACATAAGATGTAAGACTTTGGTGTCTTTAGATTTGCATTGTTGTTTTTCCTACACAGGATGAGATAGGTCTTCTCTCAGCTATGAATCTCAAGGACAAGTGGAAGATAAATTCAGCAGTGAGACTCACAAACCCCTTTTGTCTCAATCAGTGAGGTACAAATTTTCATTTACAAGTGTAACCTTGGATGGGAATTTTTTTTCAACGGCTGAAACAAATAATGATGTTCAGGCAAATCAAAGCATTCTACATTAAGGAACAACACGAAGATGAATACAAGAGAAGACAATAAGATGGATACAGATGTAAAGTCCCATATTAGTGCAGAGTTTCAGCCAAACATGATGAAAAAATAAATAAATATAGAAAATAAAAGCAGGAGTAACAATAAAAAGGACTGTGCAATTATTTTCGAAAGATAAATAAATTATGCATGAAGATACACGCATGCAAAATAAAAAGTAAAGCTGAGATAAACACTTCCATGGACATGGGGTCTTTATTAAAGGTTTTATTTAATGAAATTGTCAAAAGATAAAGCAGCAGGGTTCATTTTATATATTACAAAGTCCTTCAGATTTTTCATTATATACTACCTCAAGTATCTGGAATAAACATAAGTAAACTGAGGTTGGCTGAAGGCAGTTATGCTCTGAATCTCTTTAAAAAAGATTTAAAAGTGATTAATTGTGCAACAGTTTGTCCAACACAACAAAAAAAAACAAAGTGACTTAATATAAAAATGAAAAACCTACATAAAACAATTAACAAAAGCGTTTCCTTTATATGTTTTATAGTTAATCTGCAATTATTTGAAATTTGATATTAATTTTAAATTGTAAAATGGGTTTCCACTGGACTGCAACTAATGGACTTACAATAGAATTTTGTTACAATAAAAATATATCTATAACAAAATGGAAAAAAACGTTTTTCAAAGCAGCTGTTGTTGAAAGCTGGTATTTCCACTAAGAATCTTAGTGGAAATAATAGGCAAGGCAAGGGAAATGTATTTGTGTAGCGCATTTCATACACAGGTTAGCACATAACAGCAAAGGTAAACACAGTAACAGAGTAATAGTTTTTACAATGACGTTACATATTCACAATAATGTTTCGCAATATGATTACCATAATCTTAGCACTAAAATGCTAAAAGTTGACGATAATGATTAGCTGTTTTAGCTAAAAGGTTACACGTGGTGTTAGTACTAATAATGCTGGTTTTGATTGAAAGGTGTCAGAATATACAAAAAGTTCAATCAATTCTTATCAATAGGACACTTCCAGAACCATACCACCATCTGTATCTCTTATGAGTAAAGTGTTTTAAAAAGAAAAAAGTACAAGAGCAAATAGTTGGGTAACAATACAACAGCAAAACCTCGAAAACGTAAATATGTTGGCCTTAGCTTTGATTAAAAATCTTTTGGTCTCCAACGACTTTGATAAATTAATGATATTTGTCTTGTATGTGATGGTACAGCTGAGATAATCATTTTTAAAAACTTGTAAACGAGTTCAAAGTGCTGGGATTTTTCTGATATTGAAATGAGCTGGTGTTCCCTCTCATTCTTCGTGTTTAGTACCAGTCTTACAGTTTTCAAAGTCTTGCTGGTTCAGTAAGTAGCCTACATACTGTGTTTCATCTGGCATGAAAGATTTAGAACATACGTTATATCACCACCAGACCCACTGAGACATGAATATCAAAGCTCATTCTCTTGATTTTGTTTCATAACACTACATACAATTCTCTTTCTACATCTCCCTCACTCCAACCATTTTCTGATGCAACGTATGAATGTGTTCATGTGATCTGTATGGGGATACTGCACATCTGCCAGAATACACTGAAAAATCAATATTTGAAATAACAGCATCATATTGAACTCACGCTCACTTGTTTGCTTCTCCATCACTTTTAGGTTAGAGGATGCCGCTTTGTCGCATCTTTGGCAGTTACAGTAAGACACCACAGAAGATAATAAACTTCCTCCTGGTATTAAAAATAGGGATTGTCTTGGTTCTGTTATTTGAGAAACTTCATCTTTCTCCCACCTGCTCCCTTCCCCCAAGTCTTCTGTCTTATCCTTCTTCCTGAGGCTCGTCAGATTGTCAAAATGATAACAATGACTGATGACTGGGGAGGGACAGTACGTACGGTGGAAGACAAACAATATGTCTAAATTCACCCAACTCACCCAACCATTTTCCTCAAATCCCCCAGGAAGGATTCATAGATCAGTCATGTTATGTCTATCTAAATAATACAGGAAAGTGCAAAATGATCATTTTGTTTTGTTTTGGTAAATGATTATAAGTATATATTATAAACCAAATAATTATAGGGTAGTGCTTTGAAGGATTAATGTCCTTTTTTTGGTTGAATGACTTATTGTCTTGTGCTTGCTTATAGTGTTTAGTGTTTCTTCTTTAGATTTGGGTGCATTTTCACTGCAACACTGACTAATATGAATCTGATGATATGATTCACGATTTGCATGTCACAATTTATTTATTTATTTATTTATTCAGTTCATTTCCGACATGGTTGCAATCACAGAAATTCATTTTGACATTCAGAGCAAAATCACATCATTGTTTTTTTTTTTTGTCCTTTTGCTTGCCGGAAAGGGTGACGGAAAAAAGCATTATGCTTATCCAAATCCGTCCCCTGAATTGAACACAGATAATTTTACATCAATTCTCGTTTCTTCCCTTGTCAAACATTCTCATCTTCTTCATAATTTTATCTTTTCATTAACGTTTTTTTTTTTTTTTTGTCCTTTTTTATGTGATGCGTTCTCGTCTGCAGTCATTGTTCCTGTTGTTACTCCTCCTCACTGTCCTTTTTTTCCGTATCTCCTCGAGCTTTCTTTTCCAGTCGTTGTTTACGTTCCTCCAACTCTCCAAACGAAAACTTCTTCTTCTTTCGGAGAACCTTCATATCCTCTGAAAGTCGCAATATATGTCCCAATACTAAACAATACGATATAAAACACGCTACATCGCAATGTAAATAATTACATATTTTACTTTTACAAGTACAAAATAATATGAAATACAATTTTGTTTTTTTATTTTTTAAACTTGCAAGAACAAGTAAATTGTAACTAACTGTAATTCAAGTACCAATATCAAAAACAAGTGGTATGTTTATCAGAATACGAGAACAATCTCCTTAAAGCACACACACATAGAGAAAAATAAAACAAAACAAAAACACACCAACCATACAACAGATTTCTGATTGTGTTCATTTCTTACATTTAAAAAAAGCATAACCACAAACATCTATAGAAGTGCCCAGTACGTTTTATGGAAATGAAGTGGAATCAACTTCTGAGCCATTTGATTATTTTTTACTCATTGTTATTTTTTTAGTTTGTGAAAGAGCGAGTGAAAAAGACCAAACATGCACCACGTTGTGAGTTTCTCACTTTTACTCTTTAATTATTCTCATTGATCAAAAGGTGCAGTATGAGCATTGCTTGTGTTGGATGGAGTTTCATCAGGAGCAGGAACATTTTCAAAGATGTAGAAAGAATCCCTTTGTTGTTTTTCAAAATAAAATCCAGATTCCCCTAGACAAGCTTATCAATAAAATACAAGTTAAATCAATCTTTTATACAGACCTAAGCTGTACCAAGTATGCGAAAGCAAACAAGCGTTATTCCCCAAAATTCTTAAATCCTGAGGATCCTGAGGACGCCATAATAATCAGAGGTGGCAAAATGTGTAAGGCAGAAATAGTAGGGAGAAAGTCACAAAGAAAGGTCAGAAAACCTACTGTAAAATTATTAGTTATGATTTGGGCTCTGGATTTGGAGGTTATTTTAACTTTAGCAAACTAAATGGTAATAAACTAGCTGTGGAAAATACGACAAAAAATATTTAACCTTGAGGTTTTTCTGATACAATTTCCCTGTTGCTGCGTGTCAAGATTGTTGCTATTCATAAGCTTTACCATTATTTAATTTTCCAAACCAAATGTTATTACATTCTGACTTACTGTACATGAAGAATAATAATGCACAGTATGCTACTTTTAATAAAATGTGTAGTTATTTTTTAGAAGGTAGATTTTTGTTAGTTACAAGCGATGCTCCGTATCCATTTTTAAAACACGCACGCACGCACGCACGCACGCACGCACACACACAAATACAATAAAGGGAAGGCAAGCTTGCACAATTTAGCAACATCCATGCACTCTTAGCCGTTTACTTGCATCCCAGCAGCCAGTGGTTCCCTGCTTTGCATAAACCAATAATGTAATGGAGAGAAAGTAATTCCCTGATGAACACTGTTATGAATAATTTAGAATAATACAGCTGGAAACCATCTCAAACTTTTAAACTCGCTCCAGTATACACTCAAAAATTCTATAACAAAATGTAATGACAGTCAATAGATGTAATGTAGCAGAATGTGTGTACAAATAAGATGAGTCGCTTGCATTTACATCCAATTGATTTCAGTAAAAGCTGAGTCTGTGCTAGTTTGATTCTTTATTATTATTTTTTTTGTTGTAGTGATGTATTTTTGCCCCGTTGACTAAAGTCCTCTGCAAACTTACTGCCATACCTAGAATTATGCATGTAGTGTATATAGACTGTTGTTTTAGGTGGTCACCTTCATTTTAGGCCTCTGAGATCATGTGACCTTAGTTAACCTGAGGCAGAAAGTGCATCCTCTGGGTACAGCTAGGCATGTATGTAGAGGAAATACAGATAAATAGTTCAGTGTGGAATTAAAAATAGCTAAGGTTTGCACAATGGATGCCTCAGGGAGCTCCCAGTCAGCACTATCAAGATGTGGGTGGGAATTTTCCTATTACACTGCCAGTTGTTAAATGATGATGCTCGGCAAAGCGGAAAGATACACTGTAAACAGAAGCGTCGTTGGCACAACAAAGCCAACATTTTTTTTTGACCAATTATTATAAGAAAAAACTGGACTGGATTGCTCTTTAGGTTGTGCACCCATTACTCTAGATTCAGATAGATATCAGCAGACACGCTGTATGTGATTCATGCTCAGATGCATTTTCCATTTAAATAAAACCTTATACAGGTCCCATATTATACAATTTTCCTTATCTTAATAGTGTCAATATGAGGCTTCAAAAGTGAATATGTATGATTGCTTCATCCCTTGTTTGCTCCACATTTTGAGAAATGTGCTCAGACAGGCAAGTTTGAGTTTGCTTTGTTTGTGAGGTCATAAGAGGAATAACTCATCCTACTGTCCCTCCCTCTGCCCCTCCCATAGAGAGGTAAGCTCCTCCTTCACTAACTACTTTAAACAAACAATGGGAAGGCAGGACGAGCCACGCACATGTTTATTTTTCCTCTCCTCAGCTGAGCTTCTCAGGACCCAGTGAATAGATTTTGTCTTTGCTGGTTGTGTCCAAAAACACTTCCAAAAAGACATTCCCAAACATGTGTATGTGTGTGCCTGACATTTCATGGAGGACTGTTTTGGAAACATGGATCCGTACAGAGCTAGCTTAGCTTAAAGACTCCGGATAAAGTATGACTAAAGCACAAACTTGGATGAAGGTTCATGTAATTTTATATTTATGTAAGGCGTAACAGCACAGCACCAACTGCAGCGCTCACATTTATTTTACTGCATGAAGCAAGCTAGCGTGATAAGCTGCTAGCTGTTAAAATGTCCGTGGAATGTTAGCACTGAAGCTAACACTGCTCAGTTACTGATGCTAACTTTGTGTCCATTAACACAAAGGTGACCATAAGTCCAGTTCTATCCACACCATGTCCTCTTTTCAAGTTTTGTCCAGACTTTTCAAAATGTCTGTGTTTCCCAGGGACCCTAAACGAATCTTGAGAACACACTAATTAAAGACCGTAACTCAGCTAATATTTACTTTATCTGTAAAACTTCTATAACAATAGATCAGAACTGGTCAGTAGTATGCTACCCAAATTGATATTTGATATTTGCTACTGATGTAATAATATTTTTCCATCCCCACAATGACTGATCAATCCTCTTCCACCCAGTGTGACTTTGACCATCTGCCCTGTTGCACAGTGGACAGTTCCAGTGAGACAAAATGGAGGTCAAATCTGAATGGGGACAGTACATCTGTTGGATGCTAATCGGCTGGCTCACCTTCACAATAAGGGCTGGGCCAGAGGCCTAGCGGAAAAGGGATTGGTGGCGAGGAATCTGACTGAAAGTGATTAAGTTAATGAAAAAAAGGAAAATGGAGTGAAAGGACAGGAAAAGGTGGCCCTGAGGCAAATATATTTAGAGAAGAGCTGAACCAATTGCTCCGGCAGACACTGAATGGCAGAGAAGAAATAGGAGCCAAAATACACTGTCAGTGAATGAAAGAAAGACTTTAGATATCCTATTTTAAATCCTTCCTTTTAAACCCACTGCTGGGAGGTTAATGAAAGTGGTGCTGTCACACAGAAGTTTTACAGCTGTCACATTTCAGTGACAAACTGTATGCTAGCTGGAGATCTTCAGTGAAGACTATTTAAAACCTCTGCTTGGCAGATCTTTATAAACAAACAACTGCCTCAGCTACAAGTCAACACCAGATGCTGGAATCTCACTGAGGTGTCTACTATTAACGCTGGCCACCAGATGGAAATGTAGCATATGCACGGAGTTTGGAAAGCATTTGGCTCATTTGCCTCTAATTACATACCTGAGAATAAAGTTAATCTGCAAAACAGACTTGAAATGACCCTGCTGAGAGTTCATATACGAGCTAATATAAATTGTAATTTTAATTCACTTGTGTCTGTGTGTTAATGTGAAATAATAAATCAGGTTTAGGGCCTTGATAGTCAGGAATACTTGAGCCAGGGCTGGGTGATAAGCTATGAAGCCATATATTCATTTCCTGATTTTTTTTTCTTCTCAAAACTGAGATGCACAATATAAAAGTTGATATTTTTTTCTCAATAAAATCCAACCAGAAAGATGATTCTGGGTTAAAGGCATTACAGCTAAATGTCACACTGTCACTTTTACTAACAGCCAGCTGCACAATATCAACAACAGCAAATCTTCTATAGTGGCCACCTGTGCAATAGTTATGCTGTCTATATTTATATTCAATTATCATGCTGTCAGCATCCTTATATGTCACACTTGTCAAGTGGATGGATTATCTCAGTTTAGGAAAAGCGCTCACTAACACAAACTGGGTTTACAGATTTTCTCAAAAATAAAAGCGATATTTCTAAATGTGAGCCTCGTAACTCCCATGAAATCTCATCCCGCGAGTCTTTGCTGCGGAAAGACGGATGCTCAGAACCTCCTTGTAACACTACGCACTCCTTTGTGGTTTCATGTCTAATGTGCCGTTAATAATTTCAAAATGTAATGCTAAGAAATGTCCCGGTCTCCTCTTCTGTTTACACGTACCGTGCCATTTTTTCTCGAAGAGCAGTGGTCATGTGACCAGGTACCTCACGTAATGTGACCATGTACGTCACGTTCTGAAACGTGTATTTGCGGAAAAAAATGTTTCCATTGCGCATTTGCGACACATTTCTATATCGAAATGCCTGAAATTCCTCCTAATGAAAGCGTAAAAACCTTTTAGCGATGTTTGAGTTCAGGTGTTTCCATTGCCAGTTTTTATTGCATTTTAGATTTTGCACATTTCCAAGGGTAACACAGCTACAAACACAGATTTAGACACATATGCAAACAATATTTTAGTGTAATAGGCCTT
Source organism: Gouania willdenowi (assembly GCF_900634775.1). Lineage (NCBI taxonomy): Eukaryota > Metazoa > Chordata > Actinopteri > Blenniiformes > Gobiesocidae > Gouania > Gouania willdenowi. The sequence continues at coordinate 15,231,772 of NC_041066.1, forward strand.
TTTGTGTAAAAAGAACCAATTTTAGATCTAGGAGTTCAGCTCATGAAAAATGGGAGGAAAACAAGTGTTAAATTTACATTTTTGTTCAGTGTATAACTGTCTGCTGAAACCAGGATTTTAACCGGTAACGTTCTTCAAACATCAAGTCAAACACCTGCCCCTGTTCACTTCTTTCCATTTGCGGACGTTCTAGAGAGGTTAAAATGCTCCGGGATTCTTCAGTGTGACTGCACTGTAAAACATGTCAAGCCATAGTTGTAACATCCCAATAGTTGATTTGGAACAATAGGCTTTCTGGTAGACATTTTGCTGGTGATGCATGATTTATGTCTGATATTCTGTAACATTTTCAAGATGCTATTAAGATTCTTGTACAATAGGGTGTAAAACATTCAGAGTTAACCATATTTCCTTCAAATGATTAAGAGTTTTCACACAGTGGGCAAGATTCTAATTTGTATTTAGAACAAAAACCCCTTTTCTTTCAGGTTGTGCAGTTTTCCAAGCCATGAAAACAATCATTTTATTTTGTGTGTTTATATGGTGTAATAAAAGTTTATAAAAGAGTGCCGAAAAAAAAATTCAGTATTCAGAATTCAGTGCAAGTTGGAGGAGAAATTTCATTTCCAGCACTGTCACTTTGCCTCGGAGCCTGGACGCATTACTGGGATTAGACCTGTCACTGTGCTGGTGCTGAAAAAGCATTTCTTTAGGTGATATACTCCTGCACTGGCCCCTTTAAGATTATATTGGGCTTTCTGGTACATCCTCAGCTTCAGTTGTGAGAGCAAACACACAAAGTTATGTCCCAATTTTCTTCCCTGTGGTAATGTGTTCAGCAATGAAGCATAAAGAAAAAATGTCTGAGACAAGACAAGCCAAAATATTAAATGTGTATATTATTAACCTTAAAAATGTGGAACAGGTTTAGGAGAATATATGAAAAAAAAACCCACAGAGGAACAAGCAGAACTAAAATGAAGCCCAAAGGAGGGCAAACCATCTGGCCCGGAAAATGTGCACAGGCTGTAAACAAATAACTTCAGCAAACTCAAATGTTCACCTAACACTGTAAAGATGAACTAGAATCAGAATTCCCTGATAACATGACTATTGTACATTAACATGCCTCTTGTTTCCTCCTATTATCCTCAAATATTACTGACATATTTTACTCCTGGGGTCAATCTGACCCCAGGGATATTTGCCTCCAAAAATTGATTTTCAGAATTTTTTTGACCAAGTTTTTGTGTCAGGCACTTTGTTTATTTGTTGAATACATTAAAAAAAATAATAATAATAATTTGATAATGAAACCTTGACCTGTTCTTTAGCGCCACCATCAGGCCAAACTTTCAAATTAGAATTATTTTATCTTCAATAGTTTTCATCGAAATCTTCTCAAATTTAGTGACACCATTCATGACCACAAGGTAATTAATCCTATCGGCTGTGGTGATGACATGACCTATCCTGCAGCGCCACCATCAGGTCAAACTTTCAGTTTTAGAGTTAGAAAAAATTTGGATGAAAGATTTTCAAGATGCACTAATTTGGGGGAATATTCATGAAATCTCACAAAATTAACCATATTGATTGATTTTGCCCCCCCCCCCCCCTAAATATTTATTTACTTATTTTTATCTTCTTTTTGTAACGTATTTGGGGTTATTCATTAAATCTCCTCTACATCACTTTAACTGTGAAAGAGCTGACAGATAAGACAGGTTTTACACAGCTAAAACAGCTTGGAGTCAAATTGACCCCAGAAGAACACCAATGTGTGCATTATGTGTTCAGCACAAAAAAAAAATCATCTGGATAATTTCATGCTTAATCAATTGTACTCATTAAACTAGGAAAACATACATTTTTGAATAATAAACATTAAATGGGGTCAAATTCACCCCAATGATAATAGATGGGTTAATCAAGCTAGTGAGCTTGGGCAACAAGGTTCATTTTGCATTCGATAAAACCATAGTGTTGGCCTCATAGATCAACAAATCAAATATTATTCATTCTAAAAGGAAAGGAAAAAGTTCGAAATAGCTTTTCTTAGCCACCGTAAACACTTTAACGCATTGCATTGTGGTTTGTGGAGTCCCGTAAACGGATTGTAATATATTTCTTTCTGAGCTTCCAGGCTCCACTGAGGGGCAGCAGAGTAACCCAGCATGCCTTGCCTCGTAGCAGAATCTCAGTGCACCTTCATAAGAGTGTGAAATGTAATTGGACACCTGCACCCAAGGACTACCCAAAATAGCTTTCCATGTTTACACCAGAGCCGGAGGAAGGAGGGCAGCTCAGAAGAAGAATTGTTGTCAGAATGTGTGTCTGTTCCGTTAGTCTCACCTGATTGCCCAACCCATTTTGCAGCATTGAAACATAAATCCTACTTAAGTTCTTGAAAGCAAAGTGGAATTTGAAGTGCTTTCTGGTGTCTTTGTAAATTCCCCAGCACACTTTAACACCAACCAACTACTTGGCCTGAATTTGGGTTCCGTGCAGCTCATTTCCAGGACAATATAAGGATTAATTCCTTTAGAGAAGGACTAGGTTGTTCATTAGAGTGAGTAGTGCTACACTAAATGCCACCCACTCGTTTTTGTTTATTTATTTATTTTTACCCTGTGTCCTCATTTTCTAATATTAAATGCTCCCTAGTTTTCTCCTTAGTGAGCTGTGGTGTTTCAATAATCAACCTTGAAATGCTATCAGAGGAAGGAACAAAGCCTACCTCAGTAGAATAAAGGCGTGTGTTAAAAGCGTAACAAAGCCAGAGGTTGCGTAGCTTGTCCACATGCCACACTATTTGCTGTTCCCTCACGATCAATATGTGCTCGAGGCAGTGAAAACCTCACTGAACCAGATCTGCATCTCCACTTCATACCCCAGAGATCCAAAGATGGCTCTGAGCACACAATTAAAATTTCACACTTGGCTGCATTCTTCACACTGTCAATATTAAGAAAAATGGACCAAAGTTGAAGGAAAATGTGAAGTTCGGGGAGACTAAGTTGTAAAACTAGCTGATAGGTAATGAGGTTAGTTAAGAATACAGGTCTACTGCAAAAGTAAAGGTAAGAGTGCACAGAAACTTTCCTTTGAAAAGTACGTGTAGGGGAGACTGGGACTTGTGTCACACTTTTTACACTCTCAATCAATGCATCAGATAATGACAAAATGTGTGTCAGACGAAAGATCTTGTGTCAGTGCAGAGTTATATAAACAATCAAATAGAGTGTGTGAACATGTGACATGTTGCCCCACAATCAGGTAAGTTGTCACATTATACATAGTTCCCACATGACGTCACAACATACGGGCATTTCCTAACCCGGCGCCATTGTTGTGGTCAGCTGAAACAAGTTTATCCTCTGTTCACAGCCAAAAGAGCACAATATGGTAGTTTCGTCTTAATGGTGCACTAATGTACCACTAATGTACCACTAATGTACCACTAATGTTCAGTTAAACATGGATTCTTAAACTTTGAGATAAGGATTGGCTCTCAGGGCTGGGTCGGTCGGGCTAGGGTGCGCCACAGCTGGAGGTGCAGCCGCAGCCGCCGCCCTCCTCTTCCCGCCGACGGAGACCTGGCGCTCCCCCCCACTCCCTGGCCTCGCCGCCATCGTCTGTCCCCTTCGCCTGAAGTTGGAGCGGACGGGCGACCCGGCGTGCGCAGGGCGGTGTCTGATACCGAGCAGAGGGAGCCGGGTTTTGGAGGCTGGCGGCGGCGACTCTGGACGCTCACCGGGCCCAGGGGGTAACAAACTCATTTTAGTTCAGGGGCCGAATATGGAGCAGTTTGATTTCATGTAAGTAATAATGTAAGTAATTAAGGGAAATGTTATGAAATAATTTGAGGAAAATAAAAGTGTCCTGCTGTTAACTTAATAGTGAAAGGCTGTAAAACACATAGGATTTAGAAAGTTAGCTTTAAAGGCTTAGCAATGCAAAAATCTGTGCTATTATTCCAAATTCTGTTCATCTTTTAAGGGAACTGGAGTTTAATGTTCTCGTGCAGGTCTCAAATTAATCTTGAGCTTGAACAAAATGTTGGACATTTTATCCAAATCCTATTGTAAACTGATTATAGACGCAGAGCTCATCAATCACAATTTGACAGCACAGTAAGTTTTTTAGGCTGATTGTTGCGAGATGAAATCATTAATAAAGCATTTGGATGGATTCTCTCTGTACTCTGGCGTTTACGTAATCTCCAACATTGGAAAATTAGCGGTTAAGACATTTATCTTAACGTACGAGTCTGTTGGTTATATTATAGCCATAAATATAACAAATCTGTACGAAATTAAAAACCAATGATCCATTCAGTAGATGATGAGGTTTTTCATTGAATAAATGAACATTGACTGCTTTTGGCAACAGGGAAAACACATTCCGACCTCATTGACTTGTAAAAGATTAAACTGGGAGAAAAATACTGCTTTTCATTAAACACACATTTTATTATGAATAGAAATGCACTGTTTTCCCCACACTTTGGTGATATATACTCTATATTGTCTACAGGAAAATTGATTGACTTAGAGTTCATCCCTAAGGTACCTTGAGTTTGGTGGTTTTAAAGTAATCCTCCAACATTCAGCTCTTCAAAATATATGTAGCTGGGTTCAAAAGAAAAATTGTTTCTACTACAGAAATCTGGGAAACACTTTACTTGATGGTTTATACATAAGGCTGACATTATGCTGTCATTAGCATGACTAAGGTGTCATTATGACACCTTTGGAGCTATGTTGGCATTTTTTGGGTTAGGTGGAGGGATCTAGTGGAGTTAGGGTTAGGGGTTAGGGTTCAGGGTTACGGTAATGAAGGGTCAGGGCAGAGATGGGCATCTTCTAGAATAGCGGGTCATTATGTGTGTTTTTGTTAGATTTTTTTTGTTTGTTGTGTTTTTGTGTATTTTTCTGTCATTTTGCACATTTTCGTTGGCATTTTGTGAGTCTTCGTAGTCCCTTTGTATATGTTGTTGTTTTTGTAGTTATTTTGTGTGGTTGTCAAAATAATGCCAGCGTAATGTCAGTCTTTATGTATTAAACTTCAAGTAAAGTGTTACCAAAGTCTGTCCTAAAAGAGATTACAGACTCAGAACTCAATTCAGGTAACACTTACTGGAATTGTTGAAATATTCCGTAAAATAAATCCTTTTTCACATTTTAGTAATGATTAAATATCATTGTATTATACAATGAGGATTGGTTTGATGAAAAAAATAAACTTCATTTGTGGTGACTAGGAAAATTACTCTTATTGTAAAAAGGAAAGACTAGCCCAGCCTGCAGAGAGCCATTACTAACTCTCACACACTGACATAAAGCAATTCCAGACCCTCATACTGTCAAATCCTGGGGAACTTTCCCAAGCAGAGATGTATAAGTGCATGGTTTAAATTCTCGGACACATCACTCCTCCTTGTTTTACTTCATCCAGCAGAAGGTTTAGTCCTCTGGGAGAGAAGCTGGCACTGGATGCTGCTTTGTTCTCTGCAAGTAATGCTGCTACTGCTGCAGTGTACTAACCTGTGCCTGTCTTTGTGAGACAAACTAAAGAGAAGAAAATGGACTCAATGTGACACGATTGCACAATGTCAGGAATACTTTCCAATCCATTCGTCCGGATTGATCAATACTTTTTTAAGTATAGCTGTGATGTCAGCAAACAGAGGAGGCATTCCCTTTCATTCCCAAAGGAAAACAACACACAAACAACCAGATACCTTGTTCATTTAAATTAAATATAAAGAAATGAGAACACATCAAACATCCACCAACACCAACATGGAGGGAATTCTCTTGGAATATTGATTTATTTATTTATTTTTATTACACCCAAGGTCAAGAGTAAATATATCAATAAAAGTCTACCATGCTGGGGATAACGTGGGGTTCAAGATGCAGATCATTCATACATTTTCTGGAAATGTTAAGTAAATGTTTTTTATCTGGGAAACTGTGCACTGTAACATAGGATATGATCTTCCATTGAGCTTTACGATACTTTATCTGGGTAATTTTAATTATCCTCATGGACATATCGAAACAAGGGACAGGTGTTTGGTAAAAAAATCCTTTTGATAGCACGGAGGAAGTGGGGCAGAGTGGACTCTCCTACCCAGGTTCCAATGGATAGAAACACTAGAGGAAATCGTCATCATAGAAAATCTAACACATTGCTTGAGACTAAAAGAAACACAGATGAAAATGTCACGAGTGAAGTGAATGTTATTCAAGGATAAACACGGCGACACAAAGACTGAAAGAATGCAGGAACTGAGACAAACTCTCAAACACTATATCTTCTTTTGTTCTTTTTATTTTGTTTGTGTAGTAGTGTTCCAAATATACCCAATAAAAAATAAGTTGGAAATGGAAAAACCCACTCCAAACCACAAAAAAGCTGCAAATGTAAGATAGCTTTCTACATTGAAAGTCACATTTCCTCAAACATTGTTGGTTCTTTTTGATAGATGCAGCTTTTAAAAGTCTTTAGGAGTGATTATCTGTGTTTGTTTCACCCTCGAGGGGCAAACGCAGAGAAACGCAGACGCATGTCTACGGCCTTTTGTGTTGCGCTAGCTGGGAAAACCCCCCTGGGATCCCTATCAGGAAAAAGCGACGTGAAAGAAGGATTGACAAATCAGATGATTTCCTGCCATCACCTGCAAAGACACAAGCACCAAAGGAAATTTGCGAGGAAATTTACGTATATTCTCTCCGATATGGATTGTCACGACTATCTATCTATTGATCTAAAGGCGGAAGCGGATAATAACTGTTCACGCTGAGGGCTACCAACATTCTGTCCTTCAAAGGACATCTGTGTAAAAAATCGAAACCCACAAGTGTAGGCAGAGTATAAAGGAGTTGATAGATGAGGTTGGAAACTGTTTCAGTCAGCAGTCATGTCTTTTTTTTTCAGGTGGGTTTGACTGAGTGAAATATCCTGATGAAAACAGCAGTAAGTTGTATTTTCCCTTTGAATCTGTTTGTTTTTATGTATTTTTCACCATGTTGCGATGAGAAATCATGAGCTGACCTTCAAAAGCCGATTTTAAATGTTGATAATTTTACCAGCTTCTTATAGTGAGTTTACTCTCAATGATTCACTTTATATAACTCCTGGAAGAGGTGTACAGAGTACTAATATATTCCACTGAAGTACTGTTAATTGATTGAATATGTACTCAAATATATGTACAAGTGAGTCATACATAAAATACTCAAGTACTAGTAAAAAATAGTACTAGTTACTTTCACCCCACACGTTTATTTTTGGTTATACATCTTGCTATGGTTCCTTTGTATAAACTTAAAAAAGGAAGATATCCAATATTTCACAATTGGAACTTAATTCATTTTGCACAAAGGCATACGTATAAAACAAAAGGTTTGTCAAAATGTGCAGTTATTTTTAAAATATAAAATGACACCAATGAATTGAATTCAAAATAAATAAAAAAAAAGAATCAGGCTCTAAGTTTATGAACTCTAAAACTAAAAATAACCAGCACTTAATGCTCTTTTGGCACCATGCATTACGTTCAATCTGATTGGTCGACTATGACGTGATGCATTTGACTGTTGTCTGGTTATTTCATGTTTTACAGTTTCACAATGTCCGTTGATCTTTTTAAAATAAAAAAAAAAACATGTAATTTACTCAGTAATGGTTGGGTGTAGAAATGTAATGAATTACTTTATTTCTTTTACAACATACTTAAGTACAAGTACAATTACTGATTTAGAAATATACTGAGAAAAGTATCCATAAAGCAACTCAATTACAGTAACGTGAGTACTTGTAATCTGTTACTTTCACCTCTGACTCCTGTCACGTGGTTTAATCCAACACTCACTCAGTTCATGTTAGTGAACTTACAACAACATGATACAGAACACATCTTGTTATTTCTGATTAAATTATATTTTTCAAACGTGTTTACAATATTTTCTTACAGGATGACACATTTTCCATTTGTTTGCACCGATGAGCTGCCTGTTTAACCGCACGCTATCTCAAGAAGTGTACATGGGACATTATGTACACGCTCTGTTTCATGTGTGTCCTATTTTATCCAAAGGGCATGTGACTTAATCATCCTGCAGACTGAGACATTCTTTAGTATCTTCAGTTTTTTGCGCATGCACCTTGTGCTTTACTTAAAAATACATTTAAAAGAGGGCATTTAATATAGGTTTGAACATGTGCAATGGCGTAACTGCTAGTAAGTGCTGTGAGATACGACAGTGATGGGGGCGTCTCCTTGTGCCGTCATGCAATCAGGACGCGGTAATGAGAAAAGGTCACTTGTGCTAATGCGATATTTCTTATTGAATATGAAAGACTTCAGAGATGATAAATGATCCAAAGGTCATCTGTGTCAGCACACCCATTCTGTCCTGCACGCTGATGCAAATCAGATCAGATGACTGTGCAACACAGTCCATCGCAGGACAAATGCCCCAGCAGCTGATTTGCTGGGAGGAGAAGGGCCTGGGCAGGGCTCGCTCACACATATGATAAACAACCTTGCCTCCAACCTTACTCACACAATGGTAATTCACCAGCAGGGACAACAGACGGCATTGAGTGGATTCACTGAGATTGTGTTTTGTAGTCGACTCGCCAGCACAGACTCACTGTTGATCAATATCAGTGACTGAAGCAGTATGAAAAGGTTCAGTCTGTTTCACTATAATATACTTAGTTTACACAGTGCAAATGAGTCACTTTCTTTAGCTTTTAGTTAACTGGATTTTAATTTTTAATTATCCTTATAATGTTGCTGTTCTTATGATGTTTATGCACTCTTGTTTTATTATTCTATTGTGTTGCACTTGTACTTTTACCACAACTCTGTACAGCACTTTGTGATTTTATCTGCAAAAAGCGCTTTATAAATAAACTACTTACTTACTTACATACTTTATATGCAGAGGTGAAAGTAATGAATTACAAGTACTCACATTACTGTAATTGAATTGCTTTTATGGGCACTTTTTTTTGAGTATATTTCTAAATTAGTAATTTTTTTACTTAAAGCTGATATCCGGAGTTTCTGAGAAAATCTATGTTTATGTATGATTGTTTTGAAATGCCAAAAAACACCTAACTAGTCTTTTACTATGGTCTACTGCCGGTGGTCATTCATATACATTAATGTATATAAATCCCTCCTTCGTCCTATAGACCCCTATACAAATGGAAACGATCGCCGATTGCACCCAGCCAATAGGCTTCGACTTCCTGTTTTAGAGACTGTCAATCAAAGTGAATGTGGAACTGTGCACAGAAACAAGGCCACACGTCACAACAGCAAACAGGTAAATATTAATATGGCTATAACCTGACCCATAGACCTATATCAATGCAACCCAATGCGACCTTGATATGTTCCGCGATGCGCATGCAGAAAAGTATAGGCGCGGCTTCTGGTAGATTGCAGAGGCAGGGGAAGGAAGTGAAGCTGTCGAGGGCGGGACATTGAGACGTCCCCTCAGAAACTCAGGATAGCAGCTTTACATATATGTTTTAAAAGAAGTAAGGTCATTTATTACATTTCCATATCCAAACGCTACTGAGTACATTATTATATGTTGTTTTAAAATGATCAACGGACATTGTGAAACTACAAAAAATGAAATGACCAGACAGCAATCAAATGCATCACATCATAGCCGACCAATCAGATTAAACGTAAAGCAAGGTGCCTAAACAGCATTGAATGCCGGTTATTTTCTCAGTTTAAGAGTTCATAAATTTAGCTATATTTTTATTTTGAATTTAATCAATTTGTGTTATTTTATTTTGAAAATAATTGTACATTTTGAAAAACCTTATTTTATATAGATGACTTTGTGGAAAATATATGTAGTTCCAATTGTGCAAGACCTCCTCTCTTAATTTTTAAGATTATACATGAGATGTTTACTGTATGCAAGGGAACCGTAACAGAATTTATTACTAAAAATAAACGTGGGGTGGTAAAAGTCACTAGTAACTTTACTTTGAATACTATTTAATTGAGCTACTTTTTACTTGTACTTGAGTATTTTATGTATGACTTACTTGTACTTGTACTTATACTCGAATACAATTTAAATAAAGCAACACTACTTCTTGTTGAGTAGGATATATCAGTACTCTTTACACCTCTGAGGTTAATCAATATCAGTCACTGAAACAGTATGTAAAGCTTCAGTCTTTTTCACTATAATATACTGAGTCACCTACTTTATATGCATGTTTCTGTGAAATTGATGGCATGAATGGCCTATTTCCTGTTTATCATGTATACATGCAGTGTAAGTATGTGGCAGGTAGAATTTCAATATTCTTTCAAATACATAACTAATCAAACCCACCTTTTTAATTAAAAAACTGCATCCGTTTATGGCTGAGCTTTACTGTCCTCCTAACACTTTGAAAATGCTGCTTGCTAATTAACATTTGATCAAATGATCAAAATCCGCTATGATCTACCTAAAGTTTAAAATGCCATCTTGATCATCTGTTTAATTATCTGGAACGACGCAGTATGCTTTGTTTGAATTCATTATCTCAGTCCGTCCTGCTTTATCCAACACTGCAGCAGTTCGATCCCATATGCGACGAAGCAAAAGCAACTGTGCAACACACAGAAAAATGTGACCAAAAGCTCAGTTCAGCAAGTGTTTGGTCCCCATTGTATTCTAATCTAGTGGAGACAAACATAATCTGATGCCTTCCTCCCATGATGTACAGCTCGTATCACACAACACAGATGTCTGAGTGGATGCCAGTTCGCTCAGGTCTGTGATGGGAACTCTTACTTATGCACGGTGGCATCTGGTATGAATGCTGGCTTCCAACGAGCAGACAGATAAATTATTCAGCCTGAAGTTTTGCATCAGCATGGATCAGATGGCAGCTCATGAGAGGGACTAATTTATGCAACAACCATGAGAGGATGTGTAAAAGCAACGATATGGGTGAGAAGTATGTGGTGAGGCAAATCACAACTCAGGATAGAAGATAAACTAATTGCTAGTTACTCTGAACCGTTACAAATCTGTATTGGAGATTCACTTGACAGGGATACAAACAAGGTCATTCTTTTAAGGGCATTTGGAAGTGTTTAGTTTATATTTTAGATGTAAAAGGTTGCACTTGTCGGACGATGAGTATAAACACTAGTGGTGTTGCTCTTCAGTTTTCATTAAAGTTTTCTTCCAAGTCGTTAAAGGTCCAGTATTATGCTATTTGTCACCCATCTCCAATAGTTCTAAGAACTCCAACCACATAGTATTTGAGGTTTATTTTCCCAAACTTGCATGTTTTCTGGTGTTTTAGCCCTCTGAAAAGTCACTTTGAGTCCGTTCCTTAAAACAAGGCTGTTTCTTGGGACTTAATAGGCGTGAAGCTGAAGATGAATAGGCGTGAAGCTGAAGGAGCGTGTGTGTTTATCACACCAGCAGAAGACTACAACCTCAACAGTCGCTTTCTTCTCTTCCTCAACCCTTCTAACCACAGAAATCATCCATTTAAGACGATAGTCCATTGTTTTGTCCTACCACTGCGTCGCATTGGGTCACAAACACGTCAGATCTTTCCATAAAGCCGATACGAGGCGATATCACGGCCACTAAAAATGAAACTGATTGTGAGCGCTCACGCTGCTCTTCAGATTATCTTTCAACTGAACATGAAGATATTAACTGTGGTATTAACTGTAATATCAACCTGCCTTGTTTGTTTGCTATGTTTGTTTTACCGGTGAGGTATTTTGAGAGGGAGGAGCTTACATTCTTATGTAGGGTAGGAGGAGCCAGGACTGTTAGGAGGAGGAGTTTCCACCTTTTTACGAAAGAATAACAAGGAACTTTTTTAACTTTGGTCCTCACTGTAGCAAAACCATTATAAAGTGATTTTTTCATAATACTGTCCCTTTAACTTAAAGGGCCCATGTTAAGCTAAATTAACTTTTCTGTGCTTTAAACATAAAAGTGCTATTAGGGCTTCATACACATGCCCAAAGTGTTTTTTTCATTGATTCCATAAATCTTTATTTAGAGGGTGATTTGTTCCGTTCTTACTGCAGGGTGAGCCCAAACACCTCGCTCCAATTTGATGACTCGTTCACACTTTGATGACGAATTAGACGAGGCACTGAGCTGGAGAAGCCGCGCCTCCAGGAAGCTCTCTGCCGTGATTGACATGTAAACACGAAGATGATCATTTCAGCTTCCTTCACGCAGTGCTATGTATGTATTTTCTACAGTCCTCGTGTTTATAAGGCAGCATGAGGTCAGCTCACGTCACCGTGTGGGGAGGAGGAAGTAAGTGTCTATAGACACGCCCATGCATGAATATGCATAAGTAGGCCACAAATCAACCTGTTTGTGTAGAGTTGCTCATTAAGTGACTTTTCAGAGGCTAAAACTCTGGAAAACAGGTGAGTTTGGGAAAATGAACCTCAAATACTATGTTTTCAGGGTTCTTAGAACAAATGAAGATGGGTGAAAAATAGCAGGACCTTTAAATAAGGTAATCCGATGACTAACGTCCAAAAGCAAGTTGTGCTAATGGTGAAATAACAAGGCATAGTTTTGTTGATGAAATATGGACACCGTGGCAGACGCAGACATGTTTTTTTTTCCTTTTTGCTCGAATGACTTTGCCACTGCTGGCATTACTAAATAGATATTGTTTGACTGACATCGAGAGGCCTGTCAGAGGAGAATTAGCAGACCATTAGCATTCTATGACATTTTCCCTTCCATCCAGAAAGCTGAGGTGGCCCTGTAAACAAAGTGCTTTTGCTGTGCATGGCAAGGAGAGAAGGGAATGTAATGCAAAATGGCATTGTTCTCAGATACCAGGTGTGCATTCTAATGCAGATCTAGGGGGCAACTTCTGACTGGCTGAAACAGAGGAGGGATATGATAAGGGAGTGGACGAATGGGACATGCAGCAGGGGTAATTGAAAGTGCTTGGGGATTTTAAAGGCCAAAAGCAACCATGGGTTATCAGCAGCAAAAACAATCTGAATTCTTTATGGGAGTAACCTATTATCTAGACAAAAAAGGAGGACTGTCACGCTTCACAGAGGTTATGGGAACAGGTGCAAGATCATAAAGGCCAAAAGCAAACTTTAGAGTGGCTTTAAAAAAAAACCTATAAAACATTGTTCACTGCAGTTTTTAGAATTACCATATTTAAAGAGTCAGTTCAGCAACCAATTACATGAATATTTACAGTTTCACATTGGAATTATTGCTGTAATGGTTTTTTTTGTTTGGTTTGGAAGAATCAGCAAACCAAAAACTGAAAGCTCATCCCTTAGATGGAGATGATGAGGCTATAATAAAAACCAAGCTGAACTACACATCATCAGAAGTGTGTGACTCTCCATCATAGTTCAACAATCCCCACAGGCACACAAATACTGTCGGGTCACACTTTATTTCAAGTTTTATGCATAAAGCTGACATTACGCTGTCATTAGCATGAATAAGTGTTGCTCACTAAATTATGACACCTTTGGAGCTATGATGGCATTTTTTGGGTTAGGTGGAGGGATGTAGTGAAGTTAGGTAGGGTTCGGGTTAGGGCCATTGGTTTTTTTTAAATCTGGACCGTTCAGTTTGGAATCGGAAGTCAAAGGCATTGGTGCGGGCCGATGCATGTTATTTCTCTACCTATAGCAGTCATCTGCAAATCGTATATAGAATTAAAAAAAAGGCCATTCGTATTGTCCACAAATCAAACACTAAAACAACTTGATGAAAATGAAATCTTTGTTATTACAGTTTTTCTCAATTGTTTACACACAATTACTGGTACTTGAGACACAATGACCACCAACGTGTAACTAATGCACCAACGCCCTGAGCCAATTCTGCTAAACTACAAACACAATTCCTGCTTTACACTCAATTTGCAGTTCAAAAACACACTTTTTTTTCTTTCTTCCAAACACTACACACAATTCTCTGCATTTGAGACAATTTCAAAGTTACTGTAATTTAATTGCCCTACTATGCACACTGACTCATCACATGGGCAAACACCTGTCACACAGTTTTACAATAAGCAATCAGAGCTTTAGCATAGAAGCGCAACAGGTGAGTTCTTTTGTTATGGAGCAATGGATGCCAACATTAGAAACAGAGGCAGAGGCAACATTGCTTGCGATGTGGATGAGGTGCTGTTGCTAGACCGAAATAAAAGAGAGGATGCAGCATAGTTTATTTTTATTTTTTTATTTTTTACTGTAACTATATACAGTAAATTATTTTATTTTGTATGTGCATGTTTGTGTTGGTTGGGATGTACAGTGTAAATTGTTATTGCGGGAAAAATAAAATATATTTGGTCGTGTATTTGTGTGTTCCGAGTATAAAAACAATATTCTCAAATATTTTACAACACACTTATGTATGTACTGTCTGTAATAAGTGTAACACTGAACAAAAAAAAAAAGACATAAGCCATTATGAGGAATAAAGAAGAAGTTTAGTTTTTTTTTTCTTTTCATCATAGTGTTTTACATTGAGCACACCAGTGTTAAACTTGTTCTTATAAATATCTATTCATATGATGGTTTGTGTGTGTCATTTGAAAACAAAATACCATTTGGAGAAAAAAATACATTATTTTGAATGTAAAGTTTCATTTCGCAGGAGAATTGAGGGGTTTTGCCCATTGTGTGTGTGCAAAGTAAAATAGCGTGTGCAATTTCCCTGGTTTAATTCAATGGGACATGCGCATGACAAATATGTTTGTTTTTATGACTCATTTTGTTTGGTGTATTTTTCTGTAATGTATGGTTATTGGAGTCGTGTATCTTTCTGGTGTCTTTTTGTGTATTTTTTTGTATAATTATGAATTTTTGTTGCCATTGTAGTGTGATTCTGTAATCATTTTTGTATCTTTTTTTGGTGTAGTTTTGTGCATTTCTGTTGTCATTTTGAGTATTTTTCGTATAAATATTTAGTTTTGTGTATTTTGAGTAATTTCCATGTTTTTGTTGTTTGGTGTATTTTTCTGTTATGTTTATTTTTTGGAGTCATTTTGTGTCTCGCTCAATACCTAGAGGGAGCCGTAATCTTAAAATTACAATGCATGTTTTGAACGTTTTGCAACACCAAATTACTCCAAAATAACAGATGCACACACTTGTGGTATTTGGAAGCCGTTGACAAAGTTTCAGGTCGAACAGACACCATGCCGGAGAGATATTCGCTCCACAAACACACACACACGCATGCACGCACCTAGATCTCTTTTGCATTATAGTATAGATGTAATGATGTATCTTATGCTCAAATAATCTAAATGGTTTCAAGCATTGCAGATTTTGCGTATGGGTTATGGTATGTTATGTATAATATTATGAAAAATATATTTTTAAGAACGCAAGTTGGATTTTGATGAAATACGACATAATCGTTACATTTTTATAAATGTTACATGTTATGCGATCAGTTAAAAGTTGTTTCTAGTCGCTCTTGCAGAACATGCAGAACTGTGCAACGCCGTGGGGGCGGGGCTGCTGTGACTGGGCGTGTTTTAACTACTCTAGGAGCAACGCCCACAGTTAAGGCATTTTTGGAATTTTTCCCGAGTGGCAGGTTAGCAAAAACCTGGGGGTGTACTTACTTACACTTTAACGGTTGTTTATTAGTAGTTAGTAAAATAGGAAGATTGTCATTTTCTATGAAATGAAAATGAAACAATTGCATACATTAGAAGAAATAAAGTGTTACTTAAACATTTCTTACCATTTTTAAGTTACTGCTAGCCTTCCTTATTATCTTTCCTCTAATTAAAATGAAACCATGAACATTTAGTATTTATGAAGTTTTTAAAATATTTTTAAACTGGTAGCCCTTCGGACTATTCAGTACCTGTGAAGTAGCTCACAGTTTCAGAAAGATTGGTGACCCCTAGGTTAGGGTAACGCAGGGTTAGGGTAACGAACGACACCGCCATGACACCTTATTCATGCTAATTACAGGTGTCATGTCATAATATTGACAGCGTAATGTCAGCCTTTATGTATAAAACTTCAAATGAAGTGTTACCCAATGATGTGACAATGTTTTTGTCATGTGCTCACGCCTTATGTGATCGTTTGTGCACCCACTCGCTCTCCAGACTAAAACGCGCACACGCACACACACACGCACACGCACGCACGCACCCACCCACCCACCCACCCACCCACCCACCCACCCACCCACCCACACACACACACACACACACACACACACACACACACACACACACACACACACACACACACACACACACACACACACACACACACACACACACACACACACACACACACACACACACACACACACACACACACGCCATGAATCAGTGGGCAGCCTTAGGAAACCCCTGAGGCTAAAGAGAGATAAATCACCAGATCAGCTTCTCCTAAAGCAAGGACACAGTCTCCCACTTTCCCAGCAGGGTATTCGACTGCCAAACATCACAAGTAGCAGAGATTTCCATATCAAGAATGGAAACCAGCACTAGCATTTTAAGTTTAGTGTGGCGTTGGGGGAAAGTTGACCATATGGAGTTTGGAGGAGAAGTGTCTGCATTATCCAGCACGTGTTAGAGATGGGTTTCTGACTGTTCCAGCACACCTGATCATTATCAGCCTTTCTGCAGATGCACATGATGACACATTTATTAGATTCAGGTCAACACCTTTACCGACTGTTAGCTTGTGCTTATTTTGACAGCCCAACTGCAGCACTTTCTGGTGCAATGTTACAGTACCAAAAATAATGGTGACACTAAAAACCTGCCAGATTATCAACGGCTGGAGTAGGAATTGTTTCACCATTTTGTGATTTCAGAAAGTGGTTGAGACCACAACTGCCTCTCAGACATATTGTGGACAGCCTGGAAAGACTGGCAGTGGCGCTACACGTGTGATAATGGCAACATTTGTTATCAATCCAACACCAACCAAGTGGCTACAGGGTGAGTATTGTCCATATAAATCCCATACAAAAAGCTTTTAATAAAGAAGGTAGATTGTTAAAAATATTTTTCTGCTTTCATATTATATGCGTCATCATGAGGCAATTAAATGTCAGGCTGACACAAGGATTTTTCCCGTTTGCCTATCTAGGTTTTGCACAGGAAAGCACAAAGATTTCTCTGTAAAAGCTTTTTGTGTTTTCCATGATGTAATGCTTTTGTATAATCTTATGTATAAATTTACATGTGTGGGACTGCCCCACCAGACGACTTCTTTAGAAAGTATATCATGTAATGCTGCTCTCCAAATGAATTCAAAGAGAACTGTGTTAACTCAGACTTTTTTTTTTCTTTTCATAAACGGTAAGTTTATTGACTTTGCAAGTTTTTCTTCCATCATCAAATGACTAAATCAGAGAAATATTGCATACCATTAGTATTTTTGTGATTTTTCCTATGGCTTAATATATGACTAACAATACAAGACAGAATTTAGTTAAATTTAATGTAAATATTGATCATTTTGATAAAAGTCTTTGTTTTACACTTTTTCCCCCCTGTACATTGTCAACTCTTGTCACTGTTTCTTAAACAAGCAAAGCACACAAATTGATCAGCTCCATGTCTGTAGCTCTGTTTTTGCATATCAATAATTTAAGAAAACTCTGAATAAACCTAACTTAGAACATTTTAATGCGATTTAAATGGTGTCCCTGGGCTCTGGCGTGACCTCCGTGGTTATTGTAATTGCTGTGGTGGCGCTGGTCGCCCCTTGGGATGGGGCATCGGCTTCTCAGCTGGCTCCCTGGGTGCGGGGCCTTGGTCCACCTTGGGGAGCTGGGGCTGTGGGCTTGCATTCATATAATCTAGGCACAACATATGAGGTCTCTGTCCAGAAGTGTGCAGTGCAAGGAATACCTAATATACTGCAGAACCCTATGGGGCTTTATAGTTTATTTTTAATCAAAAAATAATCATGCTAAATATTACCAGCAACTCAAAAAATGACAAAAAAAAAAGAAAAATACGGAATAACAAAAAGAACAGACGAACAACAACAAAATACACAAAATGACACCAAAGGAGAGAAAATTACTTACCAGCAACACACAAAATGACAAAGAAACAATAAATGAGAGAAAAATACACAAGATCACAACAAAATAGACAAAAATAACAGCGAAACATACAAAACGACGTGAGAAACAACCAAACGACACCAAGAACTGAGTGAGAGAACAATTTAAATACAAACAACACACAAAAACAACATCAAAAACACACAAAATAAGAGAAAAATATACTGAATAATAAAATGAACAGACTAACAACAACAGAATACACACAATTACACAAAATAATGATAGAAATGATCTTGATTAGAACATAAACTGAAAATACAAAAGTCAGTCTTGGTCCCATATCAGGCAGGAGACGACATAAATGATAAAAACTGGAAAAAAAAAAAATGTATTCAAGAGGCACTAAGTACTGTTTCATTCCTTATTTACAACAATACATTCTTTAAAATGCGTGTTAGCACTCATTCATTTCATCATTATGCTCTATACTTGTTTCTTCACAGTATTCTGGGAAAAATGTCAAACAAAGGGGGTACTTGGATTAAAAGTAAGAGAAAGAACCACCGTACTGTAAAAATATATAGATATAAAAAAGCTTTCCTTTATATCTCTTGTCATTTCTGCTACTCAACAATATTACTGGATTCTCTTGAGATTTACACAACACAAATATAAAGTTGAATTTCATATGGGAGGAAAAAACAAACTGTTTCAAGTAAGACAGATCAACCTGAAACTTGTTCTGTGAAATATTACAGAGGAAAGTGGCAATTTCTAGTGAACACTGCGGCCAGTACGATGCAATTCAGTGCAATACAACCGAGACAAACAATGTGAACAGCCTTTGTTGTCATGACCACAAGCTATAACTTAATGTGTTCTGCTATATTTGACGGCTGCACTTTGTAGTAGTATTGGTTGACTTCAGAATTATTGAAACGTGTAATATGAATTTCCATATTTTTCGTTACATCTATTTTACAGGCATCTTGCAATTCACTGCAACCTCATCCTTGGGCAAAAAACTTAAAATAAATAACATAGGGTTAATAAATAAATAAACATTGAGGATAACAAACCAAAATTTTTTTTTTTTTAGAAGAGCACAATCCAAATGTAAGAATGCAAGCTGGAAACAATGTGATGAAGAGGCTGCAGTAGCAGATGTGAAAAGCGAAAGTAAAAAAAAAACAGGCTATAGTGGCTGTCCTGAACATGTGTGCACACACACACACACACACACACACACACACACACACACACACACAACCATTGAATCAGTGATAATAGAGTGTGATAGAATCAGCTCAGGGATACTTTTGGCTTTAGAATGAACTATTTGTTCAAAATCAACAACCACAAAATTGCAGTACCCAATGTAAACCTAATGTCATTTAACTAAAAATACAGATTAGAATAACACTGATGTAAATAGTAAATAGTTCACTTGATTTGTCATTGAATGTTGATATGTATATAATACAGGGCATTTGTACGAAACAAACAAAAAAAAAAAAACAAGGAAAATGAAGACACAAGTCAAGTAATATTCAAACCTTGTAAGAAGCATCAGCTGCTAACTTCTCCACAGAGGTGAAAATAATAGATTACAAGTACTCACGTTACTCTAATTGAGTTGCTTTTATGGGTACTTGTACTTTTTTAATTTTACTTGTACTTAAGTATGTTTTAAAATAAGTTAAAAATAATTAAATTTGTACACTCAATTGTTCCCGAGTAAATCATCATTTTTTGTGATTATTTTTTAAATTTTCGTATAGCTATACTTAGACCCTGATCATTTTCTTTTATTTTGAATTTAACTCTTTGGAGTTATTTCTTTAAAAAAAAACCTTGGCAAGATTTAGTACCAAAAATAAACATGGGGGTGAAAGCAACGAGTAACTTTTACTTTGAGTACTATTTAATTGAGCTACTTTTCACTTATACTTGAGTATTTTACGTACGACTTACTTGTACTTGAGCACAATTTCAATCAAGTAACAGTACTTCTACTCGAGTTGAATACATCAGTACTCTTTACACCTCTGCTTCTCCAAGTACAGGATCAAACTTTGCCTAGAATGCATAGGCCAGTGATGAATTATCCAATTTTATGCTGTTGTGGATTAAATGAGCAATTTAATTTAATCCTTGGCAATAAAAGCCTAATAACCCCCTACTGTCATTATTAATGAAATGATTCAGAAGACTAGTTACACTTCAGTAATAGCACAATGCATTCACCAACTGAAAACAGAAGAAGACTCGACACAAATGAAACCCAAGCACCATGACTGAAATTATTTCCCCGCCATTTTCTGTATACTTAACACCTTCCACAACAATAGATGCCTCTCACCATCAAAATAGAGTCAGCATATGGTCAGTAAAATATCTCATACCAATGTTTATGTACTCAAAAACAGGTAATACATCCCAATTGTACTGTCAAGTAGCTTAGAGGACTTTTTCTTTATTTTTTTATTTTTATTAAGAAATATAGCACAGAGACAGAGCTGAGAATATAAACCACTCACCAGGCTCATATCCCTCATATACACAAAGGGCACAGGCTGAATATGGGTGCATGATTGCCAGAGATGGAAAAAAAACAAAAAAAAAGTGCAGTGAAAGTTCCAGTGGAAACACATATGACATTTTTGATATAAAGAGACTGCTTTTTCTAAACCCCAAAAAATAAAATAAATACAATAAATTAAAATAATGTATCCAGCATTTAATATTCATAAAGAGAAAAAAAAACAAAAAACAAATTCAAATATTGTTTGAATCACTAATACAGATGTTTCACTTGTGACAATAAAAACCTGATATAGGCCCACAATCTTTTACAGCTTATTAAATAATTTAAAAAAAAAGCAAAATTGTAAAAAAAAAAAAAAAAAAAACAATTTTTAATTTAAATGTTGTGGTAACCTATTACTTAGGTTAAATTGACCAATACACCACTAGCCTGTTAGCTTAGCTTATACTTTACACGGAAAATTGTAAATTTAATAAGACAGTCCAATTTAAATTTTGAACCAATTTTAGATATTGTGTTTACTTAAGTTTACAATAGCTTATATGCCACTAGCCTGTTAGCTTAGCTGTTTTCATACAAGAATAGAAACAGGTTCCATAGTAAGCTTCATCATGGCTATGTTAAACACACTTTCTTACCACCGTTCTCACTCACAGTAGCCCTTTCAGTGTTTTCATAAGCTAAGCTAACTAGCTCGTGGCTTCAGCTACAAATACACTTTGCAAATTGCTCTTTGTCTTCTGCTTTAAAGCAGCAAACTCCTCCACAATGGGCTACACAACATGTTATTGAAATAAAAACTCAACTATAGAATATTTTTTGGATCAGATTTGTAATTGCTGTATTTTAACATATTTTTTGCTGTAGCATTAGAGAATATTATCCATATCAGCCAGTCTCACGGAGTTTGTGAAACTGTCACGAAAATGACTTCATGTAATTTTTTGTGCCTTGCGACACGATTTCATTGTATTTAATGCTAGGTATTGAACAACTTTTTTCGTAATCACTAACCGTAATCCAAACTAGAGGTGTCGCGATCCGATATCGGACCAATATCCAATATCAACCAAAAAATGAATATCGGATTTTATCGAACCGCATCTAAAATCACAGATATAAACTTCTATCCATGCTGATTATTGTTCTCTGTTTGAGTAACATCAATTGATCAAGCCTTTTCTAACATTCCACACTACAAAATAAGTAATAAAAGTATGTATGATTCATGCTGATATTGCATTGGATCAATATCGGTATCGGCCGATACGCAAGGCTGCAAAAACGGTATCATATCGTAAGTCAAAAAATTGAATCGGGACATCCTTAAACCAAACCAAGTTTTTTTTGTGCAAAATAACTTTGAAATAAACATGAATTTGAAAGTTGTCTTGTTGCACAAAAATATTGTGTAAATTGTGTTTGCACGCACGAAATAAGATACTTTCGTGACTGTCACATTTTCCCCCCGTGAGATTGATGGAGTAGGCTAAGTAACTGTCTTGGGCACTTTGTGAATTTTATAACCTGTTAGTGGATAAAACAAGTTGCTAATGAACATTTGATCATTTATTTCGAAGTTATCGCAGTCAAGTCACACAACTGTACTCCATGTGTCCTAGAACCAACAAAATCTAAATATTGTCGTTATGAAAAGGGGGAAAAAATAAACCAAAAAAAAAAAAAAAAAACAACTTCAGCAATTCATCTAATAATTCTACAATTCTAAAGAGCTTCCAATAAATCAGTTACATTCAGTGAGATTTTCAACTTGGGAGAAAAAAATAAATAAAAAATGATACGTAGAAAAAAAATTACAGAGACAGCGGCTAATATGTATCATGATAGTATCTCAGGAATATGGATATACAGACCATAGCAATATTGTAAGGATGCCCTGAAATATTGATCATTCTGCTTCGAGGAGATAATTATCTTTTTCGTACATATCATTCTTGTCAAACGTATGGTGTACACGCTCATACATCCCACTCAGACTTACCCAGGCTACATGTGCTCACTCTCATTTATCAAGGCTTAACTTTATTTAACCTGTCCTTGTGTTTTGTTCACAAATAACTTTCTTTTAAAAGGTTCAGTTTTCCGCTAGATATTTCGAAAATGATGAAAAGCCTGAATTTAGTGGGAGTGGGCAAAGTATGTGTAGAGAAACATGAAATGGGTTTTTAATGATACGATCATAAAACTGTATGTTGTGCTTTCCGTACTCCAACATAAAACATTTATCTTAAACCTTTCAATAGAGAATCTTTAACATTTACAAGTTATACATTATCAAATTGATTTAATTTGTACGCTTCCGTCAGTTTCGATAACTCAGCAACGCAAAGGGAGACACTGGGAAGAAAAACAAAACAAAAAAAATATGTCATTTTCAACAGAAAACTAAGAAACAAGACAAAAGTCCTCAAAACATTTGTCATAACCAACAATGAACGGATTTTTTCATATTCGTATTTTTTGCTTTTTTTTTTTTTTTTTTACAATACATTTTAAAAACCCGCTGGTTCAGGTAGATTTTCCACAGTCAATCTTCACAGTTTATGTAAAAGCAGAGAAACATTCTCGCTATAGTAATAAAATATCATGACTATTATGATGGTCATTATTTTCTTAAATTCTCATATTGTTCCATATAAATGGTGGACGGTAGGGGCAAAGCGTATCACCCAAATCAAGAGCCCCAGTCCCCAAAGTAGCTCCATCTCCTCTCTGTACACATTTTTTTTTTTTTTTTTTTTTTTATTATTCAGCAGTTGTTCTTTTCTTTTCATCAAAAAAATGTTCGCCCACTCAGGAGTAGAATGATGGGAGGAGAAAGGGAGATATTTATTCAACCAAGCGTCATTGTCCTCTTGTATCCCCAAAAATGATCCCTTTGCAACATAAAAAGATGATTCTGAGCCTGACTTTCACTGTCGCCTCTGCTTTAATCCACATAGTTTCCAAACCTGTGCTAAGGGTCTGCTCCTCCTGTATGGGTGGCTTCCCTCTCATTAAACCAATGCGTAGGGCATCAGCTGAGGTACATGCACGCACACACACTCACACGCGCAATTGTCCGATCAGGGGGAAGCATCCGGTGCGGAGCACAACCCTCCCACTCCCATCAGCACTTGTGGGGCAAAAAGGAAAATGTAGAAAATAGCCCACCAGAGGAAACGTAGTTTAGTTTGATGTTGTTTAACACCCAGGCTCACGATTCGGTTTGTAATCTGAAGGCACTTTGTTTCATGGCAGAAAGTAAAGTGGCTTCTGTTCCACAGACAAATCGCTGACTCAGGCCTTACCGAGCACACCTTTTTCTCCTCTCTGCTTGTGTTTCCTCATTTTTTTTATTCATTTCCCACATTTCTTCTCTCTAGCCCTATTTCTGGCCTTCACCCTTTCTGTCTATACCACCTCTTTATTTATTGTTCTGCCACTATACCATCAGTTGGCCACTTGGACTCGTGAGCACAGTGTTAAAATACATTTAGGCAGCTACAGGGGATTAAGCAGACGGAACTAAACATTGCGAGAGTCCTTATTTTTCTACAGTACAGCACCAAGCTGATAAAGAAATGCCAGGGGAGTGATTTGAGGCAGGGCGAGAGTGAAAAACAAGTGGTGATGATTGGCATCTGCTGCGGCAAAATGAAGATAAAGATACACAGAGAAAAAGTCTGGCTCCATGTACGTATCTACGGGTAGGGAAACGTTTGTTCTTTTTCAAAAAGTCAGCAGTTAATCTTGGGCTGCTTTGTGAAGCGGTTTCCATTACGTCATAAAATTGTACTTGTGCTTTACAAACGGTTCTCTCTTGGCGCCTGTGAACTCTACACAGTCAAAGTCCAGGCGTTTTTTTTTTATGGGCCACCTGTCCTTGTGTTGTAAAGACATCCCAAGCCCAATGCCGAGACGCTTCTTCTGTAAAAGCGGTCTCTTAAAAAATAGCACATATCATTTATTACTTCCCCCCCTCCCCCAACAGTATGTCGCTGACTTCAGTCCCTCTGTGGTCTGTGGTCCACCGGAGACCCTGCTGCTTTCAGGATGCATGAATCTTTGGTGATTGGATGCCGAGGGTGTAGCTCACAGACTCTGGGCTGGAGTTTTTGCCTCTGAGATGACAAAAAAGGGGTCACCTCTGACCTTCCAGCAGGGTCAGCACCAAAGTGACACACAGCAGCCATATATGGGAGGATGTAGGTAACGCCTTGGCACTCAGATCTGAACAGAAAATAAAAGAAACTCTTGTTACCGTCTGCCAAATGTGCACGTAAACGATGTTGACTTTTGCAAATGAGTCTGACGCGACCTTAAAGATTTAGCTTTTCATATTCATGCATTTCACATTTTGCGCCTGCTTATTAAATTTGACAATGTAGATTAAGCCCGAGTAGGAATCCAGTGTTCAAATAGATTCAAATTATCCTCCATGCAAGGTTTCACAGAATAAAGAAAACAACATAGCACACACAAACATTGTTTATCACATTACTATCTCAGAGTCTAATTATTTATGACAGACTCATATTGCCATTATTTTTTTCCCTGTTCTTCTATTTTTTCCATTCTTTTTTTTTTTTTTTCTAAATGACGAGTTGTTACCAAAGAAAGGCTGGAAATGCTTGGCATACAAATACTACAGAGAACGGTTCTGTCACCTCTCTCACATCTGTCAAAGAAAGCAGGTAAGTGCGTTTATCAAAGTGCATAGTTCAAACATTTTTGTGCAACTACTTTTTCCATGGGGGCGGAACCCAAAAAGTCGACTCTGAGGTAGTTCTCCGTAGAAACCCCATCAGTCAGAAGGAACCTCTAATCAATCCTTATGATAAATTTCTCAATTTTTCTTTTTACATCACATCAAATCATGTAAGATTCATCATGTGAGATTACATTTGCATAATTCATCACATTACTCTGTCCCCAGCCTTGGATACCCCTGCTTTAACTTTAAACGAATTCATGTTGTCTCATTGAATCATAAAACATCTAGAAGAATTATTTATTTATTTTTTTAATACATTGCAGGAATCCAGCAGAGACCAGGATCACAGGCTTTGATTTCTTAATAGATGTCAGGTTATTTCTTTGTTGCGGAGATTCAAACATTACAACGGATTGCAACAATTCATTCAAGGTCTGTTAAAAGATGTCAAAGCTTGAAAAGCCTGAGGAAATTACATAGCTCGGAGCATAAACAACAGGAATTCTATCAGGAGAATTAGTGTCTGCCAAACAGATCACATTTACAATTGCTGATCATTTTCTGTGCCCTCGTTTCTACGTCTTGTTTACTCCTGCAGTACAAGTACAGTACTCCACCCAGCCCAGAAGCCTATCATTCATGTGATTACACCCCTGTTGCCAAGACAACCCTGTTTCCCCCCCCACATAAGATGGTAACCCAATGCTGCCAACTGTCTGAGATTAGAACCCCTCTTGTAAATCTCAACCTTGTCCTGGAAGCTGGGATAAGAAGGACGACACATGTCTGGCGCTACTCACTGGGTGGAGGGTCTCGACACTCTCCTTCCTCAAGTGTGATATCATCAATGGCAATGTCCCCCTCTATGCCTGGTCCTCGGACACCTTCCAACACGATCTACAGAGAATTAAACACAGCTTTTAGTTACACATTCCACGTTGATGGATCGGTTCTGCAGTACACCTCAGCAAAAGTAGTCACTTTCACACTAATTTAGCTAAATTGTGCTTTATGAAAGATTACAGCAAGTGGTATGTAAGCGCTTGCTGCACTTTTATGTCAAAAATAATTCACTTTAGAATATTTATGACATTCGAAAAGTTAGATGTGAAAGTAATACTTGAAAAAAAAAGCTGTCGGAGTGCAGGAAACTGTAATTACTCTCGAGGAGAAGCTATAAAGCTGACGGAGAACACTGGAGAATTATGCTTCCTCAATGGCAAACAATGAATTATTTGGCTTTCTCAATTCCAAACAATGTCGAGAGACGCTGTCATCGTTTCGACCTCATGGCTTGTAAAGTGCTACATCAACATTTAGCCCTCGGGGGAACTAATGCCAAGCACACAGGAAAATAGAGGGCAAAAAAAGCAAGGCTGCGGTAGTACACTAATCAGACTAGGGTTTTTCTTTTTGGTCTCACCTGGAAAGACGATGTAGGATGGATGCTCACTTTGGCCTGCTTCCAGCGGTCGCCCTGGTTACCACCTAGAGACCATACAGGCCCCTCTGAAGTGGTTTGGCCTTTCTGCTTCAGGAAGGCATTGAGTGTTCCTGAGGGACAGACAAACAGTTTCATATGCAGGTTACTGCACAAACCCACAGATATGAGGTTGACTGCAATAAAAGCATTGGACATTTCCCATAAGATAATTCCATCTTATGTGGTGAACCACAGCTGCAAAACCACAGACCGGAACAGAGAAATAATGTTTTCTAACCCCTTGTAGCTCAGCGGCAAAAGGGCTGAGAGTAACTGTAATGATTACACAGTGAAATTTTATAGTTAAACTGTTATGTAGCAATTTCTTTAATTTCATTGCTCTGCATTTCTTTCCCCCTCTGTGCAACAGTCCCAACAGCACTTCTCTATTTAATCTAAGTAGGTCATCAGTACTCAAGGTATCCATTTATGGCTTGACCGAAATCTCAGGGTTGGAACTACTGTCACTTTCAGTATAAAAGCCTTGGATTAAGGGTTTACATTTGTGTGTTTTGTGTGGTTTGCCTGAGTGTACCAAAATACATTTTACCCCAAACCCAGATGGTAAAAATGACAATTAAACATCCCATGAGACCATCTTGAAGTGATGAACAACTTGTTGGACATCAACAATCTGATTTTTTATTTTTTTGCCCTTATCCAAAATAAATAAATAAAAAGCCAGTTTAAAACAAAAGACTGATGTTTTTTTTTTCCCTGTTGTTTTTAAGTTTACGTTCAATCCGAGTATAAAAACCCGTCAGAGGTCCTCTGCAGAAATAACAAGCCATCAGGCAGCCCTTAAAGGTAGAACAGCCTCAGAAGTTACTCTTTACTCTTTCAGAAAAAGACGAATTACAGTTCCACAGTGAGTTTGCCCAATTCACAGACTCAATGATGACTTCTGTCTAGTCTGACGAAAAGTAGAGCAGCTTGACCTCACCCATTGAGTCAACGTTGAAACGACGACGAGAAGACGTCTTTTTCGGACGTCGTCGGGTCAGGTTAATTTAACGAACGCACACAAAACAAGAACGTCAAAATTACATATAAACATTAAAATACCCCCAAAATTAATGGTATCGTATGCTCTTACAGTGCAAAACAGTTATTAAAATGCATTTTAATGCTCTATTTTGTGTTTCAGACAATTAATTTGGTAAACGTTTCAAATAACTGACAATGTACCTTTGAAAAACAATGTGGATAGAAAAAAAAAAATCTGGCTTTTTAAGGAAGTGCACTTGAAAACATAAGGTCAGGGGATCAAACCCACCATTTGCCACCTTTCTTATTCCGTCTTTTTGGGATATCTAGAATACATCATTTTCGGACACCCAGACGACGTCCGAAAAAGATGTAAAAACTTTCACTCTGCACCCGCCACAGACGTTTTCTCAACGTCAGGCCATCACGTCAGGCCACTCAGTGGGCATTTGATAGACGTAAAACTACTATTTTAAGCACACGATCTGTAATTTACCTGCTTAATCTTAAGTGAGGGACAAAGATGGCACCAGCTTACTAAAAAGAGGACTTCTGAATACTAGCAGACCACATGGAGAGAAACCTAAGGCAATCTGTCCACAGTTTTAGGTAGAGCAACTCTATTTTCACATGTAAGACGATTCCACCCAACCACCTGCTCAAGAGGGCTCGATGAACTCCACTTAAAATGCAAGAAATCCTGAGCTTGGAGCTTAATATTCACCACCATTTCCTACATTTTAAATCACTAATACTTCTGCATGCAAAGCAGACCCAAGCAGCTGAAAAGGTCAAATGCGGGTCACAGAAACTGATACATTTATTAAGTTGGTGTTCTGTAAATGATTAATTACTCGCCAGGTCACAATATTTCCAATTAATCATAACTAATGGGCCGCGTTTGGTCAGAGTTTTAGGGCTAAATGTGAATACTTTCCCAGTAAATGATGGTTAATATATCATAAATTAAAACTATTTTCTTCCATCTGCTGGTTTTCATCCCTGCTGGATTTAAATTGGAGCTACAGAATGACACTGCTGGGCTAACGGAGTGAATACACTGACAGCAGCAGTATTTATTTTCAAACGTACCAACAACACAGAGACACACACTGGCTTTTATTGAATGCAACCCCTAAGGGGGGGAGGAAGTGGGGGGGAATGAAGAAGGCACACAGTAATAGAATAAGCAAACTTTAGGGACTATAATCCACTTATTATTGGCATGAGTGCAAACTTCAATAAATCCAAAGCACAGAAGTCAATATCACTCCTATGGAAAGCAGTGACTTTACACTGATATGAAGACTGCAACGTCCTTCTCTTAAGACTTTTCTCAACAACTTTCCTTATTACTGATCAGGCCCAGAACTCTTCAAGAGCCTATAGGCTGTAGTATGTCCCTGTTCATACAGTATATCCCCCTCATCAGCCCAGTGTACACTTTACCAATGTCAGCACTATCTCCGATGAGAGATGGGCTCTTACACGGAACACGACCTGCGTTTTCATTTAACTTTAAAGGGTTTAAGATGTCGAGGGGCGGGTTCTTGCGGAGTAGGCTCGCTTGCATTTTTATTGAAGTAAAATATTGGCATGTCAGCGTCATCCAGTGTTTGTTTTGATAGCAAATTTTTGTTTAGTTTCAGTCAGTCTTTTGACTAAAATACAATTTTGTTATAGTCCAAATTTTGTCAACAGGACTCTTTCAGCAGAGGTGTAAAGAGTACTGATATTAGAGTTTACATTCTTGGCCCGAGCCCAAGCCTTTTTTTTTTTAATCTCTATTACGTTAATATTATTTTTTTCAATAAACACAAAAACACTTCTATATTGTTGTGGTATCACTTCTAAAGTGATTTCTGCTAGGAGTGGGACGAGATATCGACGGCATTGTGCTGCGTTTGCACTGAATATTATTTGCTCATCCCTCACTTGCTGCTGGAGCGCAGGGAACAAACATGACTGCGTGATTCAGTCAGGTCTGCGCTCCACGCTGCCGATCTGGTCTGCAATGCTGTAACGGACTGGGTTCTATGTTCTGGTTATGGTCCACTTGTGTGTATTCAGTAACTGATGCTGAGATTTCCCATGGCCGAGAAGGCATCATTGTTACATACAGATTTCTCTGCCGCTGTGTGTCTTTGAGTGTTGATTGGCTGGAAGGCTGGGGTAAAGGGCGGGTGTGAGCAGGAAAAAGACTAGTGAACAATTCTGTTCCCACGGTAGCGTGAGTATATGATGGTGTAAGACGGTTCTTTCTTTGTGTGTTTGATTGTATATTTCGGCGTGTGGCTACGAGCACCATTAAAGCCTGTAAAACTGTGATGAAGGCTGGAGCCACGTCATCACGGTACCTTTTGGGCTGCGGTGAATGTGTGAGCGCCCCCTCCCCCCTCTCCCCCCCTCACTGCGCGAGGCACTGCTCTACTAATCTACCAGCAATAAAATAATAATTCACGTCAAGTTTGCTTCGGGCTCGGGTCGGGCTTTATGCCCGTGGGCCCGGGTCGGGTTGCAAAGTTGTTTTAACATCAACTCAAACAATGTTTCACATTTTCAGATGTCGGTAGATTTCAGCAAAATCTCAGGCTTTGGTTATCCCGTAAGAATGCGCCACATGAAAAGCAGATGTTGGGGAAGTCATTTATTTATTACATGTGGTCCCTAAGTTAAACTAATCCCGTGCCAATAGGGCTATAGTCTAGTTATTGTCACTTAAAAAAATGTAGTTGACGAAAAATTAAAAACTTCCATTAACAAATCAAGGTCATCGCAGCCAGAGTGAAAGAAAATTCTGTACACACGCACACGCACACACACACAAATAAGCTTAAATAGATTTGGCGAATATAAAATCTCACAATGAGAGAGAAAATGATTGAGTTTTTGCTAATAAAAAGATGAGTCTTCTTGGATGGTCAGGCTTAACACAGGCTTGCTTGGCTGTGCTTACCTAATCCTATACACAAATGCGACACAGGCTTTAAAGGTGCACTTTGATGTGCTCTTTAGTAATTAAGCGTGACCTTGTCTCAGGTATGTCCCCGTTAGCAGACTATGGAGGAGTTCCTTTGAGTCCGTGCCACTCTTCTCATCAGCGCGGAGGCCAAACTCCTTATCGACTGATTCTGGCCATCGGCGCTGCCGTGCCACAGCTTGACTGTGACTCACCTCAAAAGCACGCTCCCAAAGAGCATCAAACCATCACAGTTTTAAGCGGAAACGTGCCAAATCTGACAGCTTTCTGAGTCATGGCTCCAAATAAAATAAAAAAAAAAATACTGTGAATAGTTTAACTGAAAAAAAGGGGGAAACGGTAGAATTGTTAAAGTGTAACAATACAAAAAAACCTTTAACACGTGTTTGCTTTTTACAGTAAATTAAAACTTAAATTTGTTGTATAGCAAAGCAGCATTCCAGTGGTCACTGGCAGGTAGAAAATCAAATGGAGCATGGCCATGGAAAACCTGAGCAGGGTTTCAAGTCCTTGACATTTAGCCCATTCATCATACCACGCCACAGTCTGGGCATAGGTTTCACTACATACACGGGAGGGCAGGAAAGAGAGGGTCTGGCTGGCGATCAATTTGAGCAAATTGGAAATGTCACGGCCTACTCAACCTCAGCAGGGAGCCGGAGGAGCTCTCATCTCCCTGCTGAGTCGCCCTCCAACACCTCTATCCTCACATTCCACTACTTCCCTCGCATCTACTTCTCCAGATGTTTAACTCAGCCCTCCTGCCTGGTGATTTGTACTCACTCTTTTCCAGTGAGAATTAATGACTAGTGACACTGGTAAACTATGGACCTTTAGATAACTTGTATGTAACCAGCGTCAGACTAAAAACTGCGCGTTAAATATTACCACCTTTGTTTGGCTGTTAGCAGAATTACATCAAAATTACTTAAAAATAGACCTTACAATCAACGTACCTTTCGTTCTTTGGTTATTTTGTTTCAAAACCAAATGGAAAAATTTAAAAAACGAGTTGGTTTTTTGGTTTTATTCATTTAAAACCAGAAACAGAAAAACGGAAAAACAGAAAAACCAAACAAGCAGCGTTTTTGTGTTTGAAAATAGAATCTGGTTCTGTTTGTGTGATATTTGGATATTTCCGGGGAAACTATGACAAGAGCTTCATATGTTTTAATCTCACCACAAAGAACAACAGACAGATGGACTTTTACTCTGCTGTGTTTGATAAAAAAAAAATGATCTTGTCCACCTTACACTGATGGCAGAGGTATAATTTGTGTGTCGATGACGTTTCGTTAAAGAGTTATTGATACTGGAAGTCCAAATCTGTGAATATCTGCCAACTTAACCCAACAGCGTTGTGGTCTAAATAGTATCCAGTTAAACTGATGACTGGGCTGACTTTTGCTCCCGGTCCGGACATAAAATGGAGCAACGCACAAGTCACATTACTGGTGAATTGAAACGTTATTAATACATAAATAAATCAAAACCAAAAAATGGATGTTATGAAAAACATGCACATATGTGGAATCAGAGGTGGTGTAATGAATCTACTGGTGCTCCTCGTTTCTTATGATCAACTTCCGTGTGTGTTGATGGCTGCTGTTAGCGGTACTTATAACGTACAAAAAAAACATTTTTACTGCCCTCAAAAAAGTTATTGTTCTTCACACCAGCCTCAAAGTCAATAGCCAGTCACCAGTTTATTTGGATTGTAACATCGTGAAACAAAACATTAACGTGAGCAGCTTTTTACAAGCTAAAACATCCACAGAATGATTGAAAACAGGAGCAGGACCAGAAAACTGCTGAAATAAATCCTAAACAGTTCTATTGTGTGTGGAGACCTAGTCCAGGACCTGGGGAGGGAGGTGCAGCGGACTTCAGTTCTCGCTCTAATGTCCCGGTAAATATCACACAAACTGAACACGTTTTTAAAAAACAGAAAAATGCTGCTAATCTGGTTTTCGCTTTTTCTGTATTTCTGTTTTGGTTTTAAATCAGAAAAACAAAATAACCACACTGTTTGTTATTTTGATTTGGTTTTAAAGCGGAATAACCAAAGGACGAAGGGTACACGGATTCCTTACGCCATGGAAGATTCCATTAAATTTTGGAGGGGATCTGGATCAATATACTGATTCTGGATCCATTTCAAAACATAATTCCCTATCTCTCCTCATTGGTGAAATTTCAAAGATTCCTTTTTCGATTCATAAATGACCATTCTTTAGGAAACTTGTCGGGTTGGTTCCTCAGTTTCCCCAATGAGTTTTATCTGGATTGAATCTGGATTACAATTTTTATTGCAATTTATCCCCCTGAAAAAATGGGGGTGACCATACATTTGGACCTACTGTATCATTATTAATTGCGATAGAAATGTCTCCCAAGCCATTAAAGAGGTATCTTGACTGATCAAGATTACTGCAAATATCTGGAAAAGAGGATATTTGACACTTGGACCAGATTTAAGTTCTCTAAATGCTGCTGTTGTCCATGACTTTTGGTAAATTCATCTCTGTAGTTTAGTTTATGACGTACACCAAATGCTAAGAGAGGAAAGAGAGGGAAGGCCAGACTTCCCTTTCTCCAGCCACTTTGTCCAATTCTTGTGTAAGTCCTTTAGGGAAAAATAGTATCTGCACACTAATATTCTTCTATTATGCTTTCAAAATGAAGAACAAGGCAGAGTGCAATAGAGGAAACTCTTTAAGCTGATGCAGCAGCAGCAGCTCCAACAGAAGCTCAGAAAGTGGAGCAGGTGGAGGGTGGAGCCAGTCATGATCCCACCAACGTCTCTTTAGGGTACTGATGTAAACTGCAGGCAAATGCTCAGTAAATGTTTTTTTGAACGGGTGAGGAGCTGAGCCCACAGTAGTGTCTTCTCCGCTTAGTGAATGTCAAGTTCACGTTTGTCAAGTGCCAGTGGAGCCACTCCTAAGAATCTTTCTTGGTTTACTCATCTAAAATCCTCTGCACTACTCATTTGCCCAGTTTTCCTAAGCTCGTATATGGTTTTAGGGAGCTTTAAATTTATGTGTGGCACTCTTTAAATCCCCTAAACATCTAAAAGGTACTAAAAACGGAATAAAAGGTCCACAATGGACACAAATAACATTAAGAAAGTCTGACAAGTGTTGGATGTGTATTTTATCCTGCTGGTACATTCTGAGGTACAGATTTAATGATAACTGAGGCTATAAAATGCAAAGGTTTGTGATCCGTAAAATAAGACCATCAGGAGTACAAAGAAATGTGTCCAATTTTTCTGCAACCTGAGACACATTTTGCCTGCAGGTGACTGAGAGAAACACTGTTCATTAGGTCGGGGACTGAATGAGAGCTGCAGTGCTTTGAAAGGCTTTGAGGAAACATAAAGGTGCTCTGATGACCATGTGTGTGGAAAAAAGTGTATAATTTGAGGTCACTTTCAAAAACTGACAGTTAAGTGTTGAGGGAAATCCATGTACCCTTTGTTCTTTGGTTATTTTGTTTCAAAACCAAATTCAAAAATTGAAAAAACTGATTTTTTGTTTTTTTTTTGTTTCATTTCTTGTTACCAGAAACAGGTAACAAGAAAACGGAAAAAAACAAATACTAAAAAAAACGGTGTATTTCTGATTGGTTTTAAAATCAAAATAACAATGACAACATATGATATTGTTTTGTTTGTTTGTCTTTTTTTTAAAAACGCAGTTGATTCTATATCTATACCCAAAAAAATCTGTGACCGCAAAGTTGCAAACATTTACGTCACCCACCGGAGCGTCATGTTTAGGCAAGGCAAGGCAAGGCAAGGCAAATTTATTTGTATAGCACATTTCATACTCAAGGCAACTCAATGTGCTTTACATGATAAAACATTCAATTGTTTAAAATCAATAAGAACATTTAAAATCATCAGTAAAATCAGTAAAATCAATTAAAATCATCAGTAAAATCATCATTACATCAACAACATGACAAAAAGTCTCTCTCTCAATCATATGCAGTAGAGAAAAAAAGTGCCTTTAACTTTGATTTAAAAATGTTCACATTGGATGCTGACTTCAGCTCTGCTGGCAGTTTGTTCCACTTCTTTGCAGCATAACAACTAAAAGCAGCATCACCATGTTTACTGTGAACTCTGGGCTCCACTATCTGACATGTGTCCATAGATCTGAGAGACCTGCTGGGTTCATACCTGACTAACATGTCACTGATGTATTCTGGACCAAACCCATTCACAGATTTATACACCAGCAGCAGAACTTTAAAGTCTATTCTGAGGCTGACTGGGGGAGTAAATGGCTCCTTAATCACTGCAAAGAGGTTTACACAGTTGACGTAGCGCTCTTATTCTCTACTACAAGTCCGCCGACAGCCGCAGATTGTATATATAGATAGGTATTGATATAGAATCAACAGCAGAACAATATAAAATGTCGCCATTGTCATTTCAAAACCAATCAGAAATGCACAGTTTTTCTAGTATTTGGTTTTTCCATTTTTCCTGTTTCTGCTTTTAAATTAATGAACCAAAAACAACAGTTTAAGTTTTTTTTATTTTTTTTTATTTGGTTTTGGAATGAAATAACCAAAGAACGAATGGTACACGGTTTGAGGGAGATTAATCGTCGCGGGTAATTCTGTTTTTGTCCTTTTGTTAAATATTTTCTGCAGTGCTTCAGAAGCAAAGCGTCATCTTTGGAGTTTTTCAAGCCCAATACCATTCAGGCCCCACTGTGACATAAAAATGAGTCTCCAACCCTCTCAGGTTCAGCTTCCCTCCATTTGTGAACTTGGACAGTTGCTATTGGTGGGGCTGAAACTACAGTATGACAGAAAATTCCCCACGACAGGCTCTCAGCAGAGCACGGGCTGCTATTTGTGTGCCAAAGACTTGGCAATACTCACCGCTCTCAAATGTAGAAAAAAAAAAAAAAAAACCCATACAAACAGCATGCACTCAAAGGACGAGTGCTTGAAGCTGGCTGATTGGGTCCTGGTGGAGAGAGTCAGATGTGAGTCAAAGAGTCCTACTTCAGTTATTCTGCCATCTTCAAATGGGCCATACAGGGTTGTTATCTACATCCAGCATTGAATGGAAGAGCTAACACCCAGGATATCTGCGTGCACTGCACACCTTTGAAGCAGGTTGTAGGAAAAATAAGGTATTTTGTTGAAAAAGAAAAAAACGATTGCATGAAATAAACTCAACTGGGCCCACGACAAGAAATGCAATTGCTGCCACTTCTTTTTACCTTCCCCTTCAGATTACTGTGTCTCCAGTCTCATGTGAAAACAACCTAGCAATGAATAAACATAAATAATCCCACTGTGCAAGAATATCCAACAATTTTAGATTAGATGAATTCAGTGTAGCGGGAGTGTATTATGTCTTACCTATGTGTTTTCCGTACATGTGGTAAAAGAAGCCGAGGCAGTAGGCAGGTGGGTTGGTGATACTGTAAGGGTTTTTAGGGGCCACGTTGAAAAAGGGACTAATAAGCCGAGCCTGGTCGCCCTCCTTGCGTGGTCTAGATGTCTCAATGTACATGTAGAAACCTAAAATGACAAAGGCACACACAAAAACATACACCATCACCGGCATAAGCCTTTTGTTATAAGCCAAAAATCAATATTTTAAAACGAATTCAACCGTTTTATCACAAACATAGAGACACAGAGCAGTACAATGATGTATGATGGTAATGGGTAAGATGTGGACATTATTTAAGGTGTCAGAAAAGATTAATGGAATAACAGGTTTTGCAAACGTTAATGAGTTTCTGTCCTCCTTGCAATGTTTTTCAAATCCTTTAATTAATATTTGGGATACAGTTGTTTTCTTAGAGTGTTTACGAAATGATTTACATCAGGGATTCTGCTGAAATATCCCTTCAAGTCAAACAAAACCCCAAAAGTATCTTTCTTTTTAACTTTCAGATTAGAACATAATGGATGTATTTTCAAATGCAGTTCTGTGCCAATCTACACCTTCAAGCAAATAATGGTTTATATTTTTTAATCAGGGGCCAGTTTTGCATATATGCTGACACAGCGGCCCCTAGGCACTCAGTTCTTGCTTTACTTTTCAATAATGTGACATAATAAGGGCGCCAGTGAGAGGCAAATAGTTCACAGTTGTAAAGGAAAACCATTTTACGATGGATTCGTTCTGCGATGACATGCACATTAAAATGAGCCATGCATTGAACAAAACACTGCAAAATAGGAAACATTAGATTGCATCGTGCAGTGTGCACTTTAGTTGGAAATGGGAGCCTTCAGCCACGAGGCAATTCTTTTTACATGAAATTTTGTCTTAAAAGCATATTTATTTTTTGCTTGGACAAATTATATATATTTATCTACAAGTTAAACAAAAGTCATTACTGGGTTTTGTTTGGCTAAAATTACGACAAAATCCTTTAATACATTAAGAAAAATATTTCTCAAAGCACATTATCTCAATGACGATCATACTTTCACTTTTCTCATCTTTATGCCGAGGTACGTTAAAAGTACAGACGCAAACTATGACATAATAATCGCAACAGTGTTAATCAAACTATTAAATAAACTAAAAGTGACACTACTACTACTACTACTACTACTACTACTAAGATTCTACAGTAGGCAATGTCAAACCCATTTGAGTTCAGGGACCAAAAAGGCAGCAATTTATTTTAAATGTGCTGCAGATTCATCATAATTGTGCTTTAGTTTACAATTCCACGGCACCGATAATATCAAAGCAATATGTGAGAAATATCAGTCCCAGCAGGATCTTCACTTATGTAATTTGGGGAGATTTTGTGGAATAATTTGAGGAAAATTGCAAGATTTTGGAAAAATTGAGAGTTCTTTTCACATCACATGACATAAGCATGGGGAAAATGTGAGCCCTGATAATATTGTGGATTTTCATTGAATTTGTGTGTTATTTTGAACAGAATTAGTTGGTAATTTACACAATGATTCAAGGTTTCTCTGACTTTTTTTGCCTTCGCGCTGCGGGTCGAATTAGATTGTCTTAAGAGTCAGTTTTGGCCCCCGGGCCTCGAGTCTGACACGCGTGTGTTCTAAAGTACTACGACTGGTAATGCACAACAATGTGCGTAGTTGACATGTTGACATCAAAATGTGTGGTGAAGGCTTTTGTCTGGGGTCATAATTACTCTATGGTTCAAACCTTTGTTGAATTGCTAAGTTTTTTTGTTGAGTTGAATGTGAAAACTGAATTAAATTAAAAATGTATTTAAGTCTGAATTTATATTTTTGACACTACAATTAATTGTTTCCGTAAACACTGATAAAACATTGGAAATTATTCATTCACTGTGATGTTGTACGAACATTGCACACCTCAACATTCCTGTGCCACTAATTTCAGTACCCCAGTGCGAATTGAGATCATTACGATTAGCATACAATTACGTTCTCCAGCACTGATTGATGCAGGAGCAGCGAATCAGACGGACTGTATGGGAGCCAGATCCTTCGAAGCCAATCTTGACCCTGTTATCAGCTCAGGCCAATATGGCTGCTGATGGCTGCATGGCCCTTAAGCCAAACCCAGATTAAATATCTCCCTCAGTTAAATCTCATCACAGATACACTAATTATATGCATAGGAATGGGCTCTGTGATAAAATGCAGAAAATTTAGAAACCGTAGGGCATTCAAAGCCATTTACTGGGTTGATGCCAAAGAGTTAAAATAGACACACAATAAAATGATTGATGAGAAACGATCAAACTAAATCTCCTGTATAAAACGGTGGAATCCTATTTTTTTGTTTTTATTTTTTTCTTTTTTACCCATCATTGATGTTTGCATTTAAAACAGTTGTACTGTACGTGTAATGCACGCACTAAACCAGACATGGGTAACTGGTGGCCCAGGGGCCACATGCGGCCCGCGGTCTAATTCTATGCGGCCCCCCCCAAAGTAAATGTACAAAATGACAGAAAAATACACAAAACAAAAACAAGAATACATTAAAAAATTACAACACTGGCAAGAAAAACACAGAAAATACTCCAAAAACACACAAAACTATGACAAAAAGGAACAAAACGTCAACAGTAATACACAAAATTACCCCAAATAACACAAAACGGCAACAAAAATACACAAAATGACTCAAAAAACACCCTGTAAACCCACAGTACTAACAAACAACGTCAGAAATGCACAAAAGTTACTCCAAAAAACGCAAAATGACAATACAAATACACAATATGACTCCAAAAACATACATTTTAGAGGAAAAATAGACAAAGGGACAACAGAAATGCACAAAAGGCCTCATAACAAGCAAGACAACAAAAACCATACACAGAATGACAGAAAAACACACAAATACTATAGAAACTCTTTGTTACCAATCAGATTGGTCATTATTCTAAATGCTGACATGAATGTTGATAATGTGGCCCTATTGTGGCCCCCGCTGTGATAGAAGTTGCACCTTCGCACTAAACACTATCAGCCAAAACAACAATGTGATCATTTTCAAATTGTGTTAATATGTATTTTAATTAGAAGTGTTGATCAAAACAAGGTGATTAGACCGTTTTCAGACGAACTGTGAGAGCAGCTGTAACGATGCATGGTTAACATAAGAAATTACACAGCGGTGCCCTTTTCAATGTGAACACTCACTTCCTTCCAATAGAATAAGCAGATTCACTGTTAACAAAGCTCCATTATAACAATTGGGGAGATATTTTACTGCTTTAGCAAAAAAGATCTATTAAACCAGACAGAAAAACAATTTAGTTGAAAGATTTAATCAAGTGAAGATGTAGGTTAGGTCTGCGTTTTTTTGTACAAATATCTTTTCATAGTTTTGGAAACACAGTGAAAAAAAGAGTAGCACCCTTATATTTCACGTTAACAAATGATTGAGAGAGTTTCCAACCCAGCGCAGAAATAATATGAATATGATGAGTTTTACTGACAATGAATAACACAATGAATGAAAATTAACTGTTTGGTCAGTCATTTTGCTTTGGTTGTGTACATTTGTATAATAACGTCTGAAAACAATGAAGAACATGGAAGGCTTGCCCATTGTATTTAAGAAGGGGGTAAAAATATGAAATTATGGAGAGACCAACCTATAATTGTCTTTGGCTTTCTTGATATTTTTTTTTTTTATGATTTATGATTTAATTTAATTTTCAAATAAACACCATACAAACACTTAAACTTAACATGAAAGCAGGGTCATGTGCAAGCACCATCATGAGGGTATCAATACATTTCATTAACACAGATGAATCAATAAATAAAATAAATCGTGGTCGTGGAAGATCATTGAAACTCACTTTTTGGAAGGCATTAGACATCCTGAGTGACTCACCCTGCTTGGAACCACTGCGGTCACCGCTGGGACCAGTGTTGGGTGTGTACTTGGTGTCGCGGGTGGCAGCGCTGTGTCTCGTCCAATCAAAATCATCATTTTTGTCCTGGATGAACATGCAGATGGGCTCCTCTTCAAAGCTGCAGTGGAACTCTCCTGATGAGTGAACAGATCACAGGCCGTCTCATCATTGACATCATTTCAGAAAAAAAAAAAAAAAAAAACCTTTACCTTCTGCCTGGGAGCTACATGCGAACAACGTGACACCTACTGTATATTTATGAGTGTGAATCTCAGGGGGGAACACAACAGCACAAGTCCTAATTAAGCCATACAATCTGCTACGCAAAGTTTCTAAATTAAGACGTGACCTCTCGGTGCCCGATGTGGGGGCGTCCTTGGATTCACTGTGGGGTTTGGTTTGGATTGGGAGGTTCATGCAGGCGCGTTTCATCAGAAAAAAACAAAACAAAAAAAAAAACAACAATTAAAGGATGAATGTGATATGATGCATCAGAATGAATGGAAAGTGTTTCATTAAAACAAGGCAACACTTTATATTAAGACAGTTGTAATAAGCAGTAAATATTATATTATAAGGATATATGAGAATAAAAAGATTCAATGATATACAGTATTATTGTAATGTTATTAACACACTGAAGCTGCTTGTAGTAAGCCATAATTATGTTAATAAGCTTCTTAATAAGGCCTTAAT
Source organism: Gouania willdenowi (assembly GCF_900634775.1). Classification (NCBI taxonomy): domain Eukaryota; kingdom Metazoa; phylum Chordata; class Actinopteri; order Blenniiformes; family Gobiesocidae; genus Gouania; species Gouania willdenowi. The sequence goes on from NC_041066.1 coordinate 15,272,667, forward strand.
AGAACATTAAGAGGGCTATACAAGTGTTATTAAAAAGCTCCATAAATATATTTATTAATACTTTTTAAGCAGTAATTATATAGTAATAAGCCTCTTCATAAGGACTTCACATTAATAATACTTGGGTAATAATAATGCCTTATAAAGGCTATTAAATAATTTTTTATTATGCACTCATTGATTGTTAACAATGCTGTTTTTTCCCTTATACTAATCAAATATTAATGATTTATTACATGTTATACTCAGATCTTAAAAAGTGTTTCCAAAAAAACTTAAAAATTATAATTATTATTATTTTATTTTTTTATGCCTTACTATAGCCATACCTCAATTCTTTTGGATAACCAATAAATTATTATTATTATCACCTCTTACATATAATTTAAATTAGTTAAAAAATGCATGATTAGCGCGTTGATAGGTTTCTGGGTTAATTGCAAAATAGTCCGTCCTTAATGTTAATCCGGTGACCTGCTCATGATAGATTTAAATATTTGTGTTTCTCTCACTTCACTTGAATCCCCTCAGTGTCGTAGCTTTATTTTTAATCTTCAAGTTGACACAACATCCCTCTTTCATTGTCATAATCAATCTTATCTATAGTGGGTGTGAAGTGGGAGTATATGAATGCCTTTCTGCTTGGTCTTGCACTTCTTTTGGCGAGAACTTTTAAACGAGTGGAGAGTGTGCACGGAGAGCACGCGTGGGTCATACCACCCTCTAAGAAAGACATAGAGAAGAATCACTTCTCTTACATGAGGTCACGGTGGGTCACATGTAGGGGAATGTCTAACAGGGAGTGTACTAATGAACGGCTAGGAATCACACTCCTGAAGAACTACTGCACTCAGTTTAATGAAGGGGTTGGGCTGGGTGGGGGGGCAGGATCAACTGTGTCAAAACCTCCATTTAATCCATGTTACAAATAAAGCAAAACACCTCACCAGAGGACATGGTAATGCTAAACAGTGTCCTCACAGAGATAGTAAAAAGGAGCATTTAGATTCAGGATGTAGACATGTACGTTGATAAATATTCATTGATTTATTAAAACGTAGCTTGGAGCAGTTTGGAGTGGTGACCTTGAGTGGAGCAGGATCTGCAGATTTTACTCAGGTAATGGAGGTAAAACAGACAGAGGTAGGGAGTGGGTGGGTGAGAGCAGCCGTGCAGGAAGAGAGGAGGGGAAAAGGCCTTAGTTAACAGCACTTCTGAGTCTTTTACTCATAGGCATATGCATTTAAATGGAGGTCTTGCTGATGGCAATAGACATCGCCGCTCCCTTCACTGTGAGCTGAACTAAATGCTGTTACCTGGTTTGTCTGACAGAGATAAGAGGATTTACAGAAAAGGAAAAGGAAAGAATAACAAGTCGGGTAAGAAACTTTCCTTTAGGGATTTGAGTAATGATTTTGGTGATTAAGACGTTTGTTATTGTGTTGGCATGTCTTGTGTAAACACAACCGATAGATATGGCCTGAATAGAAAGATATAAACCGCAATGCACAACAGCGTACGGCAAACAATCTTAAAATGTGAATTCTGAAGGTGTGAATAATGCATATTTGTAAAGTTTGAACAAAGAAAGGCAAATAAATGCTTAAGGACACAAACACATTCGGGGAAGGTGCAGGCATGGGTAATTCACACAAAGCTCGAAACATGCAAATATGCTCATGCACACACACACAAACAAACCCACAACCAGCAATTCCAAAAACTTCAGCAGGCATGAAGCACAATGTCCTGCTGAGAATAAAGAGGCTCATTCTTATTCTGTGCTACAGACACAGCTCTCAGAGACTCTATATCTCTTGACTGGCATTGGACAATATCTCATGGCAAATACTATAACATTTGTATTTTTGTTTTTAGTTATTGCTTTGCAAAGCAGCCACTGTCCAATAAGCCCATAATACCTATAAGTCCCATACGCTGTGCTTAGGGGACTTTAATGTACCCCAAAAAGTGAAGGCAGCTAATGACACTGAGCCAAACCTCTGCTACCAACATGCAGCCCAATCATTAATTCATGATGTGTTTTTATCATATGTTTGTTCGTTAATTATAGGTTTATTATTTAACTATTCAAATGTTTTTTTCTGTTTTACTGTGTGCCTTTTTTTGCTGTCAGCCTTAACATCATTTCATAGTGTCGACACAACGACAAAAAAAGTCTCTTGAATCTTGAATCACAAGTTAAACAGAGCTCATACCTCGCCTCCATTTCTCTACGTGTTAAACAGTCTGATTCAAGTGTGCATGCTGAATATCAATTCCTGTGCATTATTCACGCATCGTAATTTAGTGTAGAGCAGCAAGTCTAATGTGTTTTTATTTTTCAAATGAAGACCCAAAACCAAATTTTTTGGTGACACACAAAACCTAACTCATTAAATAACAGTTGAAATTGTTTTTCAGAAGTTCTTTTTTATGTTGGTGTTATGAAATATAAAAAGAAAAGCTTGGATCAAGGAAAGGAGGGGTCATTAAACATCTAGAAATCTTGAAAACCTACCCCGCTGAACGTGATCTAAACTTGCGGCAATGACATTTCTTCAAAATCTTACTCTTCCACCAACCGTTAAAAGAACATTGGTCTGGATGAAACCTTGAATCAGGACTCTTACATTGAAAAATTAAGGTTTAAATAGAAAAAAAGAAAGAAAAAAAATGTGAATGTGCTTCTACTTTAAAGGAAATGAATTCATGGAGGCGAGTATTATGAATCGGTGTACCAATCGTTCTTTGGTTATTCCATTTTAAAACCAAATAAAAATAACAATTAAACAGTGTTTTACAGACTTAAAACCAAAACAGAAAAACAGAAACCACAAAAACCAGAAAAGCAGCGTTTTTTTTCTGTTTTAAAATTAAAATACTGACATGTTCTGTTTGGGAGATATTTGGATATTTAAGTTAAAATTAGAGCGAGAGCTTAAGCACGACACATTCTGTCAGAGAGAACAGGACGGTCCAAATAGTATCCAAGTAAACTGGTGACTGACTATGTACTGTGAGGCTGGTGTGATGAACAATAGACGTTAGAACTTCATTTTAAAACAGAGAATTGCTGCTTATCTGGTTTTTGATTTTTCTGTAATTCTGTTTCGGTTTTAAGTCAGTAAAAAAAAAAAAAAAAAAAAAAAAAACACACACACACCTTTATTTGTTATTTTGATTTGGTTTTAAAACGGAATAACCAAAGAACAAAGGGTACACGGATTATTATGTTTTCATATATTAGCACTTATTTATTAACAATAACCGTAACCTTTATTTCATTTTAAAAGTTCCTTATTTTCTTCCTTCCTAATGGAGGCTTTCAAAGACTGAGCAGTGGAGAAGCAATGTTTTCACAGATATCACTCTGAGCTGAAATAAGCCAAGTGAGATGCACGTTACTTACTCAGATGAGGGTTGATGGGAGCTGTGAAAGAGAAAGGCCAGACAGAGACAGTCATTAAAACAGAATATTTTGGCTGCCTCTCATTACACGCAACACCTATCAAAAGAAAGCGTGAACACACAGAGGTGCCAGCAGAAATCAACGCGCTCAAACTGCGATGCTTTCAAACACAATGTTTCACGTGCGTACGCAGTAGCTGATGCGATTAACCTTTCGTCCTGCCGTAGCTGTCTTAACGGGAGATTGGAAATAAGTCAGAATGTCTGAAACTGATGAATAGTTGTCTGGAAAGCTGCCTTTCATTTGAAGTCACTGGAAACACATGCAAGTGTTTGAGCTCCTTTTGTTGATGTTGTTTTTTTTGGGAGACATTTTTTACTTTGCTGTGACCTGAGAGAAAGCAACCAACTCCAGTACTATTTCCATCAAGCACGGATAACGAAAGAGATGTGAGGTTTGATGGTTCACTCTTATCTCTGGATTAGATAGACCAGCCTGACTATATTAATAAGTTTAGGTCACATACGCTTATCACTACTGCCATTTACCGGCACTGCTAATGTTCTCGTACAAGGTGACTTCAATCCGAAGCACTCAGATTATTCCTAACATCCATTTAGACACCGGATATTTCCAAAATGAGTGCCAATCGCCTAAGTTTGTGTGCCAATCGCCTAAGTTTGTGTGCTAATCACCCATGTTTTCAAAAAAATATCACTCTACAGTCCAACAACATACATGCAATACCTGTTTTGCATTCATCCCACCCACAGCTCAATGCTTCCCTCATTGATAATTTAAGAGGCTCCTGCCACAACAAAGGCATAAAGGTCAAGGGTATTACACAGAGTTGCTACCAGCCAGTTAGTCGGCACTTCACTTTTTGCAGAGTAAATACCATTTAACCTGTCCAGAAGATTCATGAGCATTTTCATGATCGATTGCCTACCGGCTAAATAGATGCGATACATCAGCTTTACTGCAAAACTACGTTGCCTTGTGATTTATGAAACCCTGCTATTCATTGGGGGAATTGATTTTAATCCAACCAATTAAAGTGAGTAATAACAAATCATTTCTACAAAGGAAAACATGTACTGAAGACAGAAAAATGGAGCTCAGAGCTGGGCGAATCAGTCTTTCCTGATAAAAATGACAAAGAAACACCGAATGGGAACAAAACACAATGAGATTAGCTTTTTAAACAAACAAACTACAAAGGATTTATTAGTGAGGACGTGTCGCATCCTCACTATTGTTTTCCCTGTACTTCATAATTATTATAAAACTGATTATTTTACTGACCAGGGTACAGAATAGTAAGGATACTCCTGCACCAAGTTTAACGGTTATGGGATATTTGGCAAAATAAAATTGAAATGTTCCCATTGAAATCTATTGGCACAGTGAACACATTTCTTTGTTAATTTATGTGCTGTGATCTGTGTCCTACATAGACTGAACTGAAATATACACTCAACCACAGAAATTCATTGCAATGACACATTGGAGATTTTCCCACTGAATGTTGCCCTCACCGACTGGTGTCTGGTTCCTTTTAAACCCAACTCCCATTTCTTGCCACTATCACCCTCATGTATCTTCTTCCCATTACTCCCTCCTACACTCCTTTTACTTCCCAGACTGAAGTTGTGAAAATGTTTGGTACTCAGTGCAGTCAGTGACAGTTTCTGGCTTGCATCGTCTCCGTCCTGACTCACTCGCCCTTGTCCGCATTAATGTGTCTGTCAGAGGACATCAAGCTGAGCACAGAGGAGGTCCACTACTGCTTCTCCTATACGCTCAAACAACTGACTACCAGGGGTGGACTGGCCATCTGACATACCGGGCATTGTCCAGGTGGGTCGTCGACCCGCAGTGGGCCGGTCCGGTCTGCTACGTTTTTTTTTTTGACGAGCGAGCGGAGGCAGACATGTTAACAGGTGGCCAAAATGGTCCAAAAGTGGCAAAAACGTGGCAAGTTATAAAAAAAATGGGCAAATAAAGAGCAACCAGGTGGTATGTAATTGAAAAACGTACCTTAAATGGGCTAAATGTGTAAACAATAGTGAAAAAGGGCAAAATTGTGGGGAAAAAAGAGTTAAAATGTAGAGAAAAAGTCAACAAGTGTTAAAGAAAGGACAAAAATGGATAAAAGTGTCAATAAATGAACAAAACATAGAAAAAAAGGGATATTTATTGGCAAAAGGTGGCAAAAGTCTGAAAAAAGTGTCAGAACGTTTTGAAAAGGGGCAAAAATGGGACAAAGGAAAAAGTAAAAAAAAGGGGTTAAAAAGTCCCTCCCTTTTAAGGTTTTCTGGAGAAATAACAATTCAAATTAAGACAAACTTAATAACAACTTCTACGTGGTGTTGCTGATAATATAGTGGGCTGGTCTGGACACAAAATGCCAGGGCTGAATTTCTGCCCCAGTCCATCCCTGCTTTCCACCCACACATTGGGTCTAATAATACAGTATCACATATGTAAAAACGAAATGTGAAATAACATTTCTGTTATTTTTTCATGTTTACAAATGTTTCATTCTTGGCTTCGACTGAATCTTAAAGATACAAGAGAGTATGAACTGCCCTTCACACATTGTCTAAACAAACAAACAGCCCTGAAGCAAAGCTTAGAAAATACTATCACAGCTTTTATTCCTAATGCTGCAGACTAAGAAGACGCCTCAAATAATAATGAGGATGGAAGGTAATTTTTTGATAGTTGTCAAGATAAACACTTGCCGTGATTCACTTTGTGTGACAAAACCATTAGCTGCTTATACTGTATGTCTGATTCCTCATTCTTAGGTTTTTATTCCACTGAGCAAAACACAGAGTTTGTTGGAAACATGATGAATAGAGTCTAATGCTGTCTGACTAAAACACAAAATGAGCTTATTGACCACTGAAGGACATTGGTTTGAGGACACTCTTCCTGAAACAAGCACTGACATCACCTTGGCAGGGTTCCCTGCCCACAGGCTTACGTCTATATTACAAAGCAGCACACAATTCCACAACTGAAGCCAATTTTCCTCATAGACAAGATTTTTTTTTTTTTTTTTTTTTACCGACCCCATATAATTCACACTCTTAAAGATTCCCATCAATCACGTTTATAGGGTCTGGGTGGGCGCCATGACGTTTAGAAAACGCCCTGCTGACTGTTTCACAGCTTCAACCATCAGGTGAAATAACAGCAATGGGAGTAAATGTTATACAACAATGTTCCCTCAGATCTCCGTGACAGAAATAACAAAGGCAACATCATCGTATTGTGTCCTTCAACCACAGTCTATTCCTGATGAGTTGGTTCTGCTCTGCTGGCTCTTGCAGTAATACGTGTGCACTTACAAAAAACACATGTACAGGGTTTTCCAACTTCTATTTAATTCAATTCTACACATCGGCATCAGCAGCATGCCATGGGCTTCCATGTTTAATGTGTTCCATTGCTCAATGGGTTGGAATTCAAACAGCGAACTGATATTTTTGACCGTTTTTTAGGGGACAACGTGTCCTTTAAAGCAGCGGTTCATAAACTGATGTGCTTGAGCCGTAGCTTAGGAGTCCGTGAAATAATAATATAATAATAAAGCATTATTAGTCATGTTGTACCGTCACAAATCCAGTGCACCAATAAAATAAACAGAATTGACACTATATGATACTGGACATGACGCACTGCTGTAAAATCATCCATCCATTCATCCATCCATCTTCTCCCGCTTAGCCGTTTCCGGGTCGCGGGGGCAGCATCCTCAGTAGGGAGGCCCAGACTTCCCTCTCCCCGGCCACTTCCTCCAGCTCTTCAGGGGGGACCCCGAGACGTTCCCAGGCCAGCCGAGAGACATAGTCTCTCCAGCGTGTCCTGGGTCTTCCCCGGGGCCTCCTTCCGGAGGGACGTGCCCTGAACGCCTCACTAGGGAGGCGTTCAGGGGGCATCCTAATTAGGTGCCCGAGCCACCTCATCTGGCTCTTCTCGATGCGGAGGAGCAGCGACTCTACTTTGAGCCCCTCCCGAATGACTGAGCTTCTCACCCTATCTCTAAGGGAGAGCCCAGCCACCCTACGGAGGAAACTCATTTCGGCCGCTTGTACCCGTGATCTTGTTCTTTCGGTCATGACCCAAAGTTCATGACCATAGGTGAGGGTTGGAACGTAGACCGACCTGTAAATCGAGAGCTTTGCTTTTTGGCTCAGCTCCCTTTTTACAATGACGGACTGGTGCTTCAAGTTTTTTTGGTTTATTGGTAATACATGAAACACATTTTAAGTTATATAAAAGACTAGTGCAGATCCTCTATGAGTTCATTTCTACTACAAATAACTTAAATATTTAAAGCTACTCGATATGTGATAAATGAATAGTGCAGGCCTCCCAGCTCAATACCTCAAAGATCATTGACTTGAAGAAAAGATGTAAAAGTTTGAAGTTGCTACCTGAAGGTTCATGCGTCTAGCAGCTTGAAGTTGAAACATTCAAATAATAGATAATTTATTTGGCATTTAGGAGTACAAAATGAGTAAATTGTGTTTAATTGACAGGAGGATTATGAATGGATCCTTGAAAAATGTTGAAAGTGTCTATTCGCACGGTTGTTGTACGGACAAACCCCAGTGCTATTGGTACGTTTATCGAAGTATAAGTACGTAGCGTCTTAGGGTTAGGTTTTAATTCTATATCGCAACAATCTTTAGGGTTAGGGTTAGGTTTACGGTAAGGTTTAGTTTTAGTCACGTAACCTAAACTGGCCAATGAGGGGCTCTGCGTACGGATAGAATGTCCCCTGCTTTAAAGTAAAGTGTTTAGTGTATCTGCATTTAATTTTCACCATCCAACCTTATTATTGTTCAGAGGTGAAACAGCGAGTGTCTCATCAGCACATGTTGTTCTCTTCCATATAAAAAGGCATGTTGTACCTAATGTAAAATGCTGTTGACAGTCCAAATTTTACGATTTACAAGGCTTCGTCGTTTCTGTTGGGACACATTTTACTGTGCACATTAATGTTTTCTTGGAACCTTTTCTGATTAAAACTGAAACGTGCACATATTTCAATGTTATTTTTCAGTCTTCTGTGTTCTGGCAGCTCTTTCTTCTCCTTTAACATGTTAGCTACAGGGATTTATTAGGTGTTTTTTTTAGCCTCATTGTTCCATGTTCAACACAACCTGCCAACACACGCCGAGTACTGCAGGGGCGTGCTACATCCTCAAAGCAGTTCAAGACCAAATATCAAAAATATAAGTGACTTGTTTTTTGTCTTATAACCTAGTAATCTGCTGTCACATTGATTAGTCATTTGATGAAATTATGTTTTGTAACTGGCCTAGCTTTAGCTTACTTGTTACAGAAAAAAGCTATAAAATAAATGGTAAGTTGTTAGAATAACACACTGTTATCCATTTGAATTGTAGCGTTCTGCTTCTCAAGAACTCAGTTACTACTAATCAGGGATGTTTCAAAACCACTATTCCCAAAAGGAGTTTCGTACAATTACTCCGATTTGTATATGCACCAATATAATGATGATAAAAAATAGCTGCTGTAATTTGACAGAAAATAACCCATTTCGGTTCTGTTGTTTCATAACAGGCATGTATTTACAAAGCTACCGACTTTGCCTCTTTATTTTCACCTAAGTACCTCCTTTTTGATCAAATCCAATTGGTTAAGGCCAATTAATGAGTAGGAGTACATAGCTAGAAATCGGAACATCTCTACTAATAATCAATGACAACATTTTGTTACTGATTGCAGTTAATATATATACTGTATATATAAAACCAACCGTAAAGTGCTGAATTATAACAGTATCCACTTGACTAATCAATGTTGATCAATAAATCAATTCCACTCAGGATGACACAAAGATGTAGGTCTTGGGGAGAACTGAATTAGGAGAAAAGATTCCGATGAAACCATCAAATCTTGTAACTTTGGGATTTTTAGTCAATAACAGGAAAAAAAAAACATAAATGAGTCCCTTTGGTTCTAGTGATTTCCCTGGTGCGTAATCTCAGCCTGTTCCTGTAGTATTTGTCTGTATCTTAGAAATGTTTATGTGCTGTTTATGTAAAGCAGTCAGGTGTTAACATCTTATCCAGGTCGCTCTACAACACAACATTATTTCATTTCAATTAGTTTACATGCTTAAATGAATAATATTGATGAATATGTCGTGTACTTTTACATCAATCCATGTCATATTAAATCATTCAGCTGGGATGAACTCCAATAAACTCTGCCCAGGACACAGACATATGAGAAGATGAGACAAGACAGCGTGTGTCGTCCAATTTCATTATTGATTTTATCACAGCTCTTATTTTGTCTTATCATATTACGCATTGAATCATGCCATATCTATGTGACAATATCTAATATAACATGAAACATTATGGAGTGGCAAGTCGTCACGTGATATCATAATATTTCCTGGTATTATAGGTCATGTGATAAATGCCATAACCTAATCGGATCATAGTCACCGACAAGGAGGTCATATTTTTACTGGCATTTATGTGTTTGTTTATGTCTTAGAAAGATAGAATAGAATAAATTACACCGTATTAATCCCCAGAGGGGAAATTCACATTTGCAGCAACACAGTACAGTATATACAGTATATGCTGCGTTCACAAAATGTCCGTACGTCCAGATTACATATAAAGTCAATAGATAGATGCGTTCCAGATGCAAAATCTTTCCTGTGTGGCAGTGCGGTCCAATCCGAACGTAAAGAGCGTTGGCCGTGCGAGCGCGCTCCCAATTTTTCAAATACACGCACATTTGCAAGAGTTGAAAATATTGAACTAATGCAACTGTTTCGCATGACAAAAGCCAATCAGAGTCTTTGTTGACGATGACGTCAGGCCGTCAACACAGCCACCGGTCTTTTCACCCACTCAACAATGGGTTAGAAGCTGTGTGTGACCACCTGCAGCTGTATGACACAACCTTTATAACTGGGACCGGACTAGGAAGGAATTGGTGTGGAGGAGAATCAGCGAGGAGGTGGTAGTAGCAGGTAAAAGTTCTCTCTGTAGTTTTCATCTTTGAAAGTCGGCACTGAGCTAGGATTGCATTAACCGCTAATTACACCGGCTTTTTTCACTGGTGGTTTATGTTTATGAGGAGAAAAAGGACCTCCCTTCAGCAGGCAGTGAAACTCACCGAGTTGGATGTGTCGCTGGTGGGCGGGGCTTTGCTTCAGACGCGCATATGAAGCGAATGGGGACATTTTTTGATTGACACATGCGGAACGTTTCATGCGGCAGATGTGTCCGGTGCCGCAGAAGACACATTCGGTGTGAACACAGCATTAGAGCTGAGAGTAAGAAGAAAAATAAATATAAATACCAACTAATACTAAACCCTTAGCTGGATTAAGTCAAATGTACTTAACAGATTTGGACAAAACCTTAACCAAAGTTAACATCTTAAACCATGGAAGATTCTATTAAAATTTGGAGGGGATCTGGATCAACATACTGATTCTGGATTTCTTTTAAAAATGGAAAAATCCAATACTCTCATCATTGGCAAACTTTCAAAAATTCATATCTCTGTTAGTAATTGACAGATCTTTATGAAACTACTAACCTCAGATACCCCACCAAGTTTCATCCGGATCGGATCTGAATTGCACATTTCATCGTGATTTTTTGGAAATAGGAGTGTGCCCATACATTTGGACCTACTGTATGTTTATTAATGGGGAGTGAAAGTTCTTACACTTAAGTTGTTCAAAGTGTGAATGATAATGGTACCATGATCAATATCTGGCTAAAGAGATATTTGGCGCTTGGCTATTGGTGTGAAATTCACAGGACTTTATTCAGACACCATAATAACCATCACAAAGCTGCTATAAGCTAATGCTTGAACCCTTTTACTGTAAGAGGTTACTGTCCTAGCCAGAGATCATGCTATTCTTCTTCTTGTTCTTATTAGTCTTTTCCCACACATGCCAGGAAGAATCCGCCAAACATAAACACTGATAACAATGCTTCTATTCTCATGCATCTAAAGAGATTAATCTAAAGTGAAAGATGTTGTGTAAAATCAAGGTTACCTGACTCATATTTATAAGGCTGTTATTTACGCTGCAGCTTACAGTTATGATCAGGCAGGAATAAAAACATCAATTCCTCCAGCAGGTGAAAGATAAGGTGACATTAACTGAAAAGATGCTGCTTGATTTTCCAAGAGTGTCTCTTAATCACGAAGCACAGGGCGATTCATTTCAGCCTAATAGATTTGGAGCGGCAAGGTGAATACATTTGTTTTTTTTTTTAGCAGAAACTTTAAAAACAGCTGAGGCCTTAAGGGTTTTTTTTTTTTTTTTAAAGGAAACATAAAGTTATAGGCTGTTTACAAAGAAAATAAAGCTTGAAAGACACAGAGGTTATGAGTCAGTAATGATCATTGTGATCAAGAATCACATCCATTGTGGCTCCCCAGTGTTTTTCTGTCTTTCATTTGAGATTTTCCACGTGTCCTCCTGAGTATGTGTGGAACGTTTTTGAGGGACAGCTCTGTGATAAACTGCCAACCTGCCCAGGGTGTAACCTTTAGGATTGGTTTCAGTACCCTTCAACCCAATGCAGGATTAGCAGGTATATAAAATAAATGGATGTAGTTTGACTTTGGGAAAGTACTGTACGATTAAACCATGCACCTCGAAATAAACCACGTGAGAGAAAGAAAGATCATCTTCAGAACAAGGTGACAACCATTTCTCATGTGCCAGCTGGGGACGCTGTAACCACTGCTGGAACTTTAGCGTTTTCTCCAGAGAAAAGCTGTTTGTGACTATCAGCGTGTCTGCTCCACTTATCAAATAATATACTCGTACTGACAAATCAAAGGTTGATATTTAAAAAAAAACTTATGTGTTTCTGGTTTATCAAAGGCAAATGAGGACATTTCTTCTTTCCTGTTGTTTTGGTGCTGTGGTAAACACAGACACATTCATTGAAAATCACATTTCTGTGTCGTGCTTGGTGACTGATTTGAGGTAAAAGAAAAGCCCAGACTGTAGAAATCAGGACCAAAGGAGATATTATAACTCTACAATGGTGAAGCAACACAGAGAAATCATCACCAGCCTCTAAAAGACAAGCTATGAATTAATTATGCTCAGACTTCTTTGATGAGGCTTATTATTTGAGAGTTCTCCGAAACAGTAAAGATTGGAAAATCGAACAAAGCAAAAATGTGAAACTTTAAATTTTTCTATGAACTAAACAGAGCATAAAATATAACTGTTACTCATCCAAGAAAGCATTTATACTTATCGGTGAAACTATAGAGATATGAACAAAGCTCTCAATGCAGGGCTGGTGTAAAGCTGCAGAAAGTGCTTTTGTATCAATCACTTATTAAATAATACATGCACTTTGTACAAACCATAAACACACCACATTATTGGGCATATATGAGTATTTTCAAACACTGGTTGTTCATATATTCATTTAAAACATTTGCATTTGCAAGGTGGCTCCAAGACAATGAATGTCAACATTGCACCATCGTTCAACAATAGATAGTTTTAATAGCTAATACAGAAATCGAAGTAGATAATGTACTCACGCTGGATTAAACTCATACACTTGCTTCAGCGTACAGTGAACTTTTAAACCCATACAATCAGCACACAGATGCTCAACAGGCTCCTGTTCTCCAGTGAGAAGGAAACGGATGCTATAATGGAGACGGTCTTCAGCTGTAAATTTCACACGTCAGTCAGACCATCTTATGGGACACACTCAGAACTGAGCGGATTCTACTCAGCCCTACATTAGGCTGCTGCAGTGACGCTTTGGTGTGCGTGGGAGAACAGAGCAGCCCTAGAGTGATAATTAGTCCAGTCGCTCATTGCACATCAGCTTTGGATCCTTTTTTTTCTACTTTTACTTTGTTCCTCTGTATGTCTCTCGCCTCCTCATTCCCAACATGGCTGACTCCATCTTCCCCCTCCTTCTAATTAGCCTCAATTCTCTTTAAATCACACTGACAGACACCGTTTGATTCATTTCAGAAGCTTTCCATGCATTGTAGTGAAGAATGTGTGATGTCACTCACACTTCTAAACTATCGGCACAGAAAATGTATTTGGCTCTCTCTCTCTCTCTCTCTCTCCCAATTCTCTTTTCACCTGTCATGATGAACTGCAGTGAAACTGAATTATTCACAACTGCAGCACCACCACTCAGGAAGAAGTCAGCAGTCTATGATAGACAGAACACAGTAAGTCAGTTAGTTTCTGAAAATGCACATCTCAAGTACCTGTGCATCTGTTCTCTGCTACCACTGGGCCAACAGTGGAGGCTGCTGCCACCTTTTGTGTTACAGCGGCTGCGTTCTCCCACATGCTTAGAGCATAGGGTATTAGTTCGATACATTCTCAGTGGTCTGACCAGATGAACTTAGATCCTTCGTAAGAATTTTTTCATGGTCTTTGAGGTAACCTTTGGGCTTTGATCGTGTCTGCTGCACCGCTAGCATTGTTTAGGTTTATAGTTCCAGCGGGATTCATTTTATCTTCTTTTTGAATAGTCAGGAGATTAAAAAAATCCTGAAAAACTTTGTCTGAACAAACCAAACCTGAACTGAACATACTATTCAAAAAGAGGACAAAATTAATCTAGCTAGAGCTATTAAATGGAAGTCAAGTGAAACTTCAAAGCCACCATCAAAGGCAATCAACAGAACTCCTCTGACGAAGACTAACAATTGACAGTAGAAAAATGTCAGGAGACAAAAAATTCCTAAAAAAACCTTGTCTGAATAAACAAAAGTGATATTGATACTGATATTCTGGACCAGTTTGAAAAATCCTTATCATTGACAAAAAAATTAAAATTAATATTACAGGACGTAATTGGTACTTTAAGTACCCTACCAAATCAGTGTATAACATACATTACTTGGTCAATAAAGTTGATTCTGATTCTGATTGTGATTCTGAAATGTTGGATCTGGATCGTGCATTTCATCGCAATTTAAAAAAAAAAAAAAATGGGGGGTGCCCATATATACATTTTGTCCTACTGTATCGTTATCAATGGGGATGGACATTTCTTCCAAGCCTTTAAAGTGTAAATGATCATGGTACCATGATCAGGATCACTGATCCAGATAACTGCCAATATCTGGAAAAGAGGAGATTTGCCCTTGGTGGTTTTTCGCTCTGTGAAAGCACTTGTTTCTAAATAATTTGAGTAGTTTCTTGCATTTTTTTTTTCCAGTTTTGGTTCTTTTGATTTAGCGGCCAACCATCATTTCTTTTATTTATTTTGTTGAGAATCATGAGTCGTGTAACCCCCATTTAACTCTTGTTTTGTTGTTCCAGTTGCTGAGAACCAATGATGGTGGTCCTGGTTCCACTGGTGGAGGATTTTCCCATTATTTGACGATATTTTTCCTGTTCCTACGTTACCACATGTTCAGAGTAACAAATGAATCCTTACTATATTACGTACTTCACACTTTTTTTTTGTTTGCTACAATCAAATCTGAAAAAAAATAAAATAAAAAAATATATATATAGATATAAAGATTATCATCCCAGTCATCAGTCATCAGTCTCAAGCTCAGAAAGCACAAGTCCAGGACGAACCCGACTCAAGCAATAAAGGCCGGGAGGATGAGAGAAGTCAGTTGATCAACAGTCATTTGGCTCAAATAGTGAAGCAGCTAAATCAGCTGATTTAAGGTTGTCTTCAGATGACTACATGAGTTAGAGCAATTTAAAGATGTTCTAATGAGTTCACTTTTTAGCAGCCCTTCTTCCTCCCCATCATCCATTATACATCATCACCCTCATCATCAAACTGACTGTTAATACGTTTCTGAACTTTCAATATCAGTCAGCGCTGCTGAACATGTGTCTTGACACGAACCGACACTGGTGTGATTTTAAGCCTCTCTGTTACCTAATAGGTTACATCACCATCTTTCATTTGTGGGAAAAAAGCTAAACTGAAGCAAACCGAGTTCTCTGCTTTCTTCTCCAGCTTCAAACACTAAAACACAGCAGTAAAATTACAAGGAGAGAAAACGTTGCACTCACCGCTGTAAGTGACAATGCGTATGGTGGAGTCACCCTCTCCAAATCGTGTAATGGGAGTGAGGCGCACCTCGTAGGATTCAGGCTTTATTAGTTCAGTCAGATTGTGGGTCATGAGCTCGCCTTTGTTGATGTTTCCATCTACGGGGATCTCCTGCTCCCACCAGCGCTGCAGCCCCATCTAGAGAAGGATGAGGAACCAAAAGAGATTATGGAAAATCCAAAATCATGGCATTGAAAAAACACAATAGTTTGTGAAAAATTTCAGCATATGTTCGAAGGCAAGGTGCCAGCCTGAAAAGTAGGGCCACCATATTTTGATTTCCAAAAAAGAGAACACTCGGGCGAACCTGACAATATTCAGCGTTTTCTTGAATCTACCTTGTAATGGCAAAATAATGTCCATACGGTTTAAAAATCAATTTCTCTCTTTATAAAATACTTAAAAACAATCTAAAATCAGTGGTGACTCAAGTCAATCACCTTTATTATGATTACAACAATCTGTCCTTGAAAAATCTCATAAAACCTTCATAAAATCTCTATCATTGAAACAATGAGAAACATCTCCTAGAAATAAAATAAAACTATAACAAACAAAAAAAATCTCAAGGCTTTCAGAACATTGGATATTCATTAAATATATACTTCAATTAAAAACTGTAACCTTAACTTCCTATAGGATAAGTTTCTTTGAACCTCCATGCAGGTTTTATCATACAGGACGGTTTTCCCACTGACATTTTTTTATTAAAACTATTCTTATGCCTTGTATTATTTAATGTATTGTATTTTTTCTTCCTTTATTTAATTATTGTTTGATGCTGTTATATTTCCTGTTTCCTTTCTCCCACATGCTGTTTATACCTTGTATTATTTAATTTTATTGTACTTTTTCTTCCCTTGTTTATTTATTTTTTGATGCTGTTATAATTTCTGTTTCCCTGTTTATTTTTTTTTTTTTTTTTGGAGCTGCTGCAACATCTAAATTTCCCCCAATGGGCGATCAATAAAGTTTTATCTGATCTTAAACCAGCCGGTATTTGGTCCCTTTCAGTTTTTCGCCAAAACAAAGTGCCATCTTCAATGATTCTATTACGTGTGAGTAGAGCAAATATATACTGTATATAGTTTATTAAATTAACGTTCAGATCCCTGGGAAACCCAAACATTTTAATCTACTTATAAAATCGGGCCAGACAAGACGTGAAAAGAGGACATGTCCAGGTAAATCTGGACGTATGGTCACCCAATGAAAAGCAACAGTTAAGCAAAGTAACCACACTCAAAAGAGGTGCTAACAACACACCAAGCACAAAAAGATGGAAACCAACTATCAGGGTTTAGAGCAGACCAGATAAGCACTAGCGGCAATTAATACTCATTTACAAACAATACTACAGCAATGAACCCTGCGACAAGTGTCACCTCAACTTCATAAAAAACAAAAAAGTCTCAAGTAAACAATACGGCGACAATTTCTTTGTGACTGTATTATTGGATTCATTATTCATCTGAAATTACCGTAACCAATTATGTTTGGGTGAAAACCCTGAATGAGACAATTAAAAACTACAGCTTATGTCCTTTGTTCCAGTTAATTCAGAAACTCTTTACTGTGTGAAGTGGATGCAGGACAGTAAAGGATAATTAAACTACAGTATTATTCCTATTGTTCGATTTAAGGTGGTGACGATGTTGAAAGTAAGTATGATTCAAAACATATCGACCACCTGACCACTTTATTAATCTGAAGTTTAAAGAAAAACTAATGAGTTTTAGTTAAATCTTCAGAGAAATAATATCTAAAACGTTGTTTTCCAATGCACTAAAGGCTATTCAAAAGTCTCATATCATGCTATTTTTCATTCATCTCCATTTGTTCTAAGAATTTGAAGTTTATTTTCCCAAACTCACCTTTTTTCCAGAGTTTTAGCCTCTGAAAAGTCACTTTCTGAGCAACTCTACACAAACAGGCTGATTTGCGTCCTACTTATGCATATTCATGAGTGGACGTGTCTAAAGACGGGACACTGACTTCCTCCTCGCCGCACGGTGACGTAGGGCCAGAGGACGGCCCCCCCTCCTCCCACTCAATCCGTAGCCGAGCACATGCTGCTTTATAAACACAAGACGGTGCGTGGGGGAGGGCCTTCGCCGGTACATACATAGACTGTAGAAAATACATAGCACTGCGCGAAGGATGTTGAAATGCTCACCTTCGTGGGCGTGTCTGTTTACATGTCAATCACAACAGAAAGCTTCCTGGAGGCGCAGCTTCTCCAGCTCAGTGCTGCGTCAAAGTGGGAACGCATCATCAAATTGGAGCGAAGTGTTTGGGCTCACCCTGCGGTAAGAAACTAACTAACGATTGAAGGAATCAATGAAAAAAACACTTTGGGCATGTTTAAAGCACAGAAAAGTTGATTTAGCGTTAAGATGGGCCCTTTAAATTTCCCAAGGAGAAACTGAACATTATGTTAAATGGATGAATGAAACTGTATGATTAATTTTGAAGCACAGAGGCTTTTCTTCGTAGACAAACAACATTCATTACTTCTAAGGTAGTGGCCCTGAACCATTTAGTACCAGGCATTATTTTTATTTAATTTTCATGTCTGATCTCACATTTTCTTGACATGACTGCATTGATTAGACACAGTTTTGACACGGATGGCATAAAAGGAGTTATCTTTGGACTTCCCTAGTTGTTGTTTATGTAGACGATTAAAGCACAGCTATACCTTCAGGATTAGATTAACGTCAATTTGTCAGCCTGCGTCTTTGTAAACGCTGACATGTTTATGTTCCTCCCTTTGCCACATATTCTTTTGAGAGTTCAAACTGTCCAATTTATTGCAACAACAATAAATAAGAGGAAATCTGAGAGATGTAAGAGCTCAGAGGGAGCAGCTGATCAGCTGTCATATTTGGTCAGTGAGCCTCGCAACAACCTAAGAGGCTTTGTTTTGAATGTTATTTTATTATTATTGTATATTTGTATTGTTTTGCATATATTCTATTTGTATTGGTGTTTTTCTATTTTTATTCTGTCGTACTATTATTCTTTACTCTATTTATTCTAGGACTTAATGGGGAACTTGGGGATGTCATTTCATTATGTATGGTAGATGTTCATGCACATAATGACAAATACAAATCTTTGAATCTTTGAAATATGAACTAAATTATATATATATATATATATATATATATATATATATATATTTTAGAAATTAAAAAAACGAGTTTCAGTTTGCTTTGGCATTCCTTCTTAGAAACATGGTCCATTGAGTAAAGTGCTATTTACAGTATAACACAAGTACTCTATTTGCAGAGTAATATTAGGGTACAGTTATATTTTTTCTTTTATTCTTAAATCCCAACATTTGCAGAAAAGCAACGTTTTTCAAAAGTTTGCACCTGCAATCCTCATGTTCCTACAGAAAATACATCATTTTTAGTCAAATAGTCTGCAAACATTTGTATGATTCAAAATGCTTCGCGTCACAAAAGAGAAGCATTTTCTTTTCAGAAGCCATTGACGGCTAGATGGATTATTCATCAATATGTCAATTCTGGAAGCCGGAGCTTCAAGCGTCTCGGGGAAAAAAAAGCTAAAAACACGCACACAAACACAATCTGCTTGCAACACAATGGATATAATATGAATAGGATGAGGAAATCCAATTCATTATTGCTAATAAGAATATGATTGCAGGCAGGATGTGAAAACACTTACATACTTTAGTCTTTTAATGATTTGCTGTAATCTTATCTTGCAATGTCTGACTTGAAATAGAAAAAGTGTTTTTCCATCATGAAAAAAAAACAAACTTTGTTTGGTTGTTTCCACATTATCGTTGGGGTAAAAGCTAAAGACGCCAGGTTTAGTTTATCCTTGAATTGCCTGCGGAGCTGCAAAAAGTCAGGAAACAGCTTCTGACTTCACAATCAGTCCTCAGTCACCACAATAGAGGAGCTGCAGGACTGGGATGGGGTGAGAAAAAGGTGCGATAACAGCAGGGCAGCATTGGTGTGTGTGTGTGTGCGTGCGTGCGTGCGTGCGTGAGTACAATGCCAATTACGTAATTACTTACAGCTGAATAATCAGCGATTACAGGGTCTAACTTTTCATCTTCATTAGTTTGCAGGTAAATGGGAGTGTTTTGTCTGCTTCAGGTAATTGCAGTTGGGGCACTTGTCCCTTCGTATTTTGAGAAAATTGTATCTTTCCTCCAAAGTACAAAAGGCACGACAGTTAATTGCTAAAAATTACAAGGTGTTGGCCTGTGTTCGTTTGTATGTTTTCTACACTAAAAGATGAGATCCATCATTTACAGTTTACCCTTTTCCTTTTTTTCTTCTCCTACAAACAGTGAACACAGAAACAAGGTCTCCCTGACTGGTCACACAGGAAAAAATAAAATAAAAATACCATTTGAACATGTCTTTACATGCAGTAATCTAGTTAAAAGGCTTGTTTTCTATTTCTGTAGAAAACATAGTTAATTAAACCATTAAGTCACAGGGTAATGTTCCCATCTTTCTCTTTAGAGCTGGAGGCAACTTTGTGTGCTTAGATGATGCCATCAATTTCAGGAGCCATGACCCATGAATTGCATCATGATTCACTAAAACACATGGGCACGCTGTCGGGGAGAGGAGCACAAACACTGCGTAAGCATACATACACACCAGTACTGCAACATAATGATGAACCACACTGATTAAAATGAATCCATCAAGTCCGTCTCCACACATCATTTAGAAATGAACCAGTAAGTTCATTATGGTTACTTGGTGCAATGTTTTCCAGTATAATCGTGTTCGTTAAAAATATATATATATATATTCTCATTACTACAATTGTTAAGAGTGTGTGTGTACCCAACAGCCAATTCAAAGCAACCATTTTTAGCGAAATGAGAAAAAAATCCAATAATAATGAAAATATAACCATCAAACTTGAGCTGCGATGAGGCCATTAGTTTTTATCCTACTGATGATGTACTGGTGCAATTTCAAGATCCACTTAAATTTGAGTATTTCATTTGTTCTAGATCAGTTTTTTTTTTTGGCTCAAGTACCCCGTTTCTCTTATTTCTGAATCCAAGTCCCACCTTTGTCGACTACAACATTTTTCGTAGAAAACTAATTTAAAAGCAACTATAGAGCATAATGATGGAGAGAATGAGTGATAACACACACTCGTTAATCTCATTTTGTAAATAAGTGGAAAGAAACAGTATTTAGTGCAGTGGTTTCCAACCTTTTTGGATCGTGACCCCATTTTGATATCAAGAATTTCCAGTGACCCAAAGACATGAACTAGATGTATATTTCACAAAGTAAAAAGTCTAGAAATACAGCTGTTTAAAATTGTGTATTTTAAAAAAAAACAAAAGAATAATAATTCAATTTTTCAGATATTTCAGCAACCTCATTCTAACTCCAGACGATTAAACTACAAGGAAAATTACAGCATATTTTTAAGAAGGTATCTTTCTTAAATTTTAGGCCATGCTAAGCCATAACATGTAATATATTTCACCTCTATAAAGAAAATCACTGAGTGAACTATTTTAGATTTGGGGTATGGCCGGATCTAGCCTTGCTCTATAGACAAGCAATGAAACGCACTTGAAATCTTGACTGTTAAAAGCATCTGCACGACGCTCAGGCTAAAGTAGACATAGATCATTAGCCACAAGCTAAATATCTTTGACACTCATGCCTAAGAGCATTCACTGGAATGACTTAATCACCAACGTGAATCTCAAATGATGCGCCCACATCACTTATGATACAGAAACCTTCTCAGATAGTCTAATTGCCAGACAAATGTTTGCCTTTGTCTCTGATCGCCAACTGAGACAATGCTGGGATTATAAATTGAAGTACGACTTGTGGAGGCTTCTAAGCGTAGATGTTTTCTCTCCCGTTCTTGCAGTTATCGTCTTAGGTTGACACACATTTGATCTTGCAGCAAAATGTTTGCTATAGTGCTTGTTTGTTCCAATCACCAACCCTGCCTGCAGAGGGGTATCACAGTATATTAGAAGATGGAA
Source organism: Gouania willdenowi (assembly GCF_900634775.1). Lineage (NCBI taxonomy): Eukaryota > Metazoa > Chordata > Actinopteri > Blenniiformes > Gobiesocidae > Gouania > Gouania willdenowi. The sequence goes on from NC_041066.1 coordinate 15,294,235, forward strand.
GGTATAATTTACTAGAAGATGTAAACCTAAAGAGGTTTGAAATGGAGTAGAGGCAAGGGGAGAAAAGAAAGCTAGCACTTTAATGTCAGCATGTGTCATGAGAGGTTGTAATAACTTCTTTGTGACATTAATGGATGTTTGATCATTGAGAAAAAAAAATTACAAAAATAGTTCATGTTTGTGGCCGACATCAGCTCTTTCTGCAGTACGATATAAAACTTTAATACAGGAGAAAAGGTAAAAAGGTTAGGGAGAAGGAAACAAGGACGGTGGAGGAGAGGTGGTTACTGGTGTGCAGTGGAGTGTGAGATACGATGCAAGTGCAATGACACCTTTGTTAGGAGGGATTAACCCAGAGACAGATACTAATGTTCCATCAACTCTGGGGATACAGGAATCATAGTAGATAGAAGTAAATATTAGGAGGGCAAGGGTAGGCGGAGGAAATAACTAATGTGTGATTTCATAGTGTGTGTAAGAGGAAGGTAGTGCTAGTTACTGTACCACCTCACCTGAGGGACTCTCACAGAAAGGGGGGGTTAAATGTGCCATTTTAAACTCAATAAATTCATGTTATTTAGTCATTGACAGCTACCTTTTGCTTTTTTTTTTGGTAGATGACAAACGTATCTCACTTAATATTCCAACACGATTGCATCGTTTTTTTCGGGTTACAAAAGATGACATGTTTTTTGTGCTGTTTGGCACGAAAATACACCAACATGTAAGACGTGGTGGGTAATGGTTTGGGAAATGACTTCTGATTTGGATACGTGAGCTTGAATTGACTTCCAAGCAGTACGAACACAATCTGTGTGTTTCACCATGTAAAAAACGTGTCTTACAGCACGACAAACCTGCTGAAAACGTGCTGCCACGTACGAAACAATAGATTTTTTTTTCATTTTCGTGACAGTGTCACGTTCTTCTGTGAGATTGGGTTTTAAATCGTATAGAGGTGGGGCTTCAGCTAAATACTGACTAAAGGGTTTCAATTTGTATGGAATGAAAGAAAACGCAGTGTCTGGAGCATGGATGTAATCCTTAGGATTTTCACTTTAACGCGTTAATTGCAATTAATTTATTGCAGGAAAAACGAACGCGCTAAATAAAAAATAATGCCGTCAATCGCAATTTTTTAACACTCTAAACAGCGCGGAACCTTGCTTATTTCAAGATTTCTCGTTATACTCATAATACTGATGCACAGACTATAGTACAAGACAGGAGACACAAGCCTAGTTGTGTGCAAATCGTTCAAAAAAGTTTGCCTTTTCACCATAGCATTTCAGCCTTCACTACCACCTCAATGTAGCGGCTAGCACGGACAGCTAGCGCGGATACTCGGACAGTGCTAACTGCTACATGCTGCACGCCGTGACTGACAAATGAACAAACTCACTGGATAAATATTATTATCTGAAGGAGAGAGAAAGCAACAAGTTTGGTGTCAGAAAAGTGTTCTTACTGTTTATGATGTGCTAACTTATAGCACTACATATGACATTTTATTTCACATGTAATTTCTTTTATTTGGAGATTGACAAACGTTCACATCAATATGACAGGCGGACTATAGTCTCACACACAGAGGAATGTAAATGTCTACGCCTGCATCTGTTCAAGTCTGTTACGAACAAACAATAAACGACTATAAAGCCACTTTGTTATATATCAATATTTTGATCTGCCACAATAATGTAATTTAAATGAAAATACCTCAAGTTGAGGGCGTTCCTAAGCTATTTTTAGGTGTGATTAAAAAGCGATTGATCAGATTAATTAATAACAGAGCATGATTAATTAATCGTACAATATTTTAAATCTCTTGACAGCACTAGAATTACTCATTCAGGTGATTGTTATCAAATCATATCATACTATGTAAAACAAAAATCAAGATAATTTCCTCGAAACGGATTGGAGAGACTGAGTTTGTTGACAATGTTATTTTAAACTCCTGTGTGACTCTGGCAGCTCACCATCTCCTTAATAAATGCAATATTCAATGAATTGAATGGTTCATGCAGTTGAAGGATGTGTTTGCATTCTATTTTTGTGTATGAAATACGCTATACAAATACATTTGCCTTGCTTTGCCTGGCATTTTAGTGATCTGGTATTATAAGATGCATTTCCTCATGAGATTTAAAGCTAACTCTGTTTCACTCTTGCTAAAAACTGCCTTTGTCCATTGGGTAATTTTCTACTAATGGCTTTATTTTGATTGTGTACGTTAAACAAAGACACAGTTTCGACACAGGGTAGTGGAATTGATTGTAAATGTTGTTTTCTTATATAATAATAATTGTAATAACAATAATATATCCATGCTCACTTTAAGAAAACTATATTCATGCTTATACAATGATATTGTGTCAGTGCTCGTTTTATAAATGCACAATGACGTCACAGATATAAACTCTAAATTGCTTGCAAACAGATCCCTCTTTTCCTCACGTAAAAAGGATCTGCAACTAAATGTGAGAATCGAATCTAACTGAGAACACTAATTACATAAACTCATTTAACTTTCCCTGGCATAATGAATCAACAAATACTTCTTTGATGAAGGATTTTTCACTGTTTGCTTTTGATTCCCATTATTGCTCTCTGATTCCTGTGTCTGCAATCAATTAGGGTTTTTGTTTACATCCCATTACCTTTCATTCTCCACATTTTCCCCCACGGAAGCAAAGTGCCGTATTGATTCAATTTCGCTTGATTGCGGCAGCAGTTCACGGGGGTTTTATGGCAACTTCAGAAAACAGCAGGGTTGATCAAAGAGATAGCGGAAGTCAAAAGAAGCACAGGAATGAGCTCCTCTGCTATAGATTGCTTATATGTAAATAGAATGACTTCTGAAGATAAAAAACAAAAGAAGAACATGTTTTAGCATGGGAGAATAATAGCTTTTAAAGCAATCTATAGTCAAAGTCTCAGAGGCAGCACTTTGAGATGAAAACAAAGTGGATGTCAAACCTTTTTCACCGTTTCTTAGACAGGTGCTGTAATTTGTGCTTTCTGATTGTGGCCGATGCACACTTTTCATTCCCTTTTTCCCCTACAGTCAGACAATCTATCACACAGGCAGGGAACAATAACACAGCAAAGCCATACAGCGGCATAAAGTCTAGCAGCTTAAAATATCAATTCAGAAGTAGGGAAAGAAAATGATAATAATTCAAATGTAATGGAAGAGGGAGGCTGCTGCTCCCAGATCTATAAAAAGATTGGAACGATTTGTACATGCCAGGGGTGTCAATACTGCGCCGCAGTCAGTCTTCTTGTATTTTTCATTATTCTTTATCATCCCGCTGCCCTTACACTGTTTCAAACACTTGCTACATTTGCTCTTTATCATAACACTTTAAAAGAAGCTTTTTACTCGAGCCCGACCCATTGTTTTAGCTATCACCGATGAATCTGTGCGCTCTATTTTAGCTATCACCGATCAATCTGTGCACTCTATTTTAGCTATCACCGATGAATCTGTGCGCTCTATTTTAGCTATCACCAATCAATCTGTGCACTCTATTTTAGCTATCACCGATCAATCTGTGCGCTCTATTTTACCTATCACCGATGAATCTGTGCGCTCTATTTTAGCTATCACCAATCAATCTGTGCACTCTATTTTAGCTATCACCAATCAATCTGTGCACTCTATTTTAGCTATCACTGATCAATCTGCGCGCTCTATTTTAGCTATCACCAATCAATCTGTGCACTCTATTTTAGCTATCACCGATCAATCTGTGCGCTCTATTTTAGCTATCACCGATCAATCTGTGCGCTCTATTTTAGCTATCACCGATTAATCGACATCGGTCAATAGCACGGTCGATTAATCGGTTGAGCAATAATATCTAACTAATTTATTGACTTTTATGTTGCTTGGAAATTCAGCTGCTCCCTTTCAATCAACAGTAATGATTACAAAACTACAACACTGGTAGAAGTGCACATTGTTTACAGTTATATTTTGTCTTTTTTAATTTATGTAAGTTTACTGCTTGAGATGTGAGAAACTTCATTTTTATTTATTGATTTATTTTAGATACCATTGTATTACGTTTGCCTTTTCTGATTTATCAGTGGCTTTAAAGTTCTTTCGTTGACAGAATCACAAAAATAAAGCTTAAGTAGTGTTTTGCTTCTTTGTCTATACAACAGTTTATGTAATTAATAATATTTCACTTTGCAACAGACTTTTGTGTTTTTACAATAAAAAAAAAGGGTTTGACAGAGTCTTCTGTATGTTAATGACTGCTTGGAATACTGTTTATTTAATAAAGTCTGCTTAACAATGTGCTACTTTGGTCAAACATAGTCATTGTATCTGAAATAATATTTATTTGGTATTTTATAATCAACCAATTCTAATCTCACACTAAAATGTTCGTCATAACACAAGCCTGTAATTTGTAAAAAATACATTTACATTTTAATAAATTTTATTAAGGACGATATAAACATTAATTTAAATATTAGTATTGCTCAATTATATATCATTTATATATTTAATTTAAAATAAAATAAAGAATAAATATAAATCAGTACATTTTACTAATATAGAAAGTTCTTTTATTGATAATTACTCAATATTTTTTGTTTCAAATTTGTTTATGTTTTGTTTAATTCTACTCAGTTTAAATGGGTAATTCTTAAGGATTTAATTTGAGTAACATTGACTCAACTTTTAACGTAGCTGAGTTTAATTAATAACATTGCGTGCAATCTGATGCCTCAATTTTTTTTGAGTAAATATAGGGTATCTTTTATTTGACAGTGTAGGATTGTATTTTGGGTATTATAAGAAATTGTGTTCATGTACAATATATTCTGTAAAATCAATGTTCTGATTGAACATATTGCCTAACATATTGGCTATGGTGTAATATATCAGGTATCAGCAGATATATCAGATACGGGCTTAAAAAAAACCCACAAAATCGGCATCTGAATCGGCCCTAAAAGTCCCAAATTTGCTAGGCTCTACTTTTTACTCATTTCCATCCTACAAAAAGCTACGATCCAACTGCTGAGAGGACACTGTATCATAAATTGCTGGAGAAATCTTTCTTTCTTTCTTTTATTCAAGACAGAGATAAATTGGTTGTTGTGCCCGAGAAAAGGAAATAAGCAGCAATATATATAGCTTCAAGACTAAAAAAAAGAATTACCCAAAACCTTGAGTTTCTGCTAAAGTGCTCCAGTGCAGCAATATTTTGTACAGTTACAAATAAACACATAAATGCTACAAATACGATCTCTAAATTACTGTCAGGCTGTTTTTTGCACCAATGTTGGCATTCTGCAGAGGACCAAATGAAAAAGTGGGAATCAAATGTATATACAGTATCTGGCAAGCTTGCAAAGGAAAAAAGCCTGGCAACGCGTGAAACAGGCGGCACAGCCACGATATAATTTATTACCTCACAAACCAACAGAGATAGATGACGGGGAAAATCGTGTTGCCACACAAACATAACGAGTTTCGTCTGACTTTCCAAGCTTCAATTCCTTGAGAGTTGGTGAGGGGAAACAAACATGAAATTATATTATTTACCACAAACACGACTGTCAGGGTAGGTTGGCTAATTTTCTAGGCAGAAATGAGATGGTTTCATCTTTGCAGCAGGAGAGACATTTTCTATTTAATCTGTGCAATTTAGTTTGTTTGCTTTTGAATGTGCTCCCCAACGACTGTGCGGTGCTACAACGCAAACACAACCCCCAACTGTGTGATGTTAATGGAGCTCGTTCAACATTTCAAACTTTATCTAAAAACAGTGCCACACCTGTCTTTCTGAACACAAATCTATGAAGCACCAAATGTGCTCCACATCGCCATGAGGCAGAGAGAGAGAGAGAAAGACAAATGCAGAGAGGAAGGTGTGCATTGATTGCCGAAAGAGAAAATGTAACTGTGCCATCCATCAATGCTGCCTACCTGTCATCTGTGGAGTTTACTTGAGAGGCAATGAAAACTGAAACTATGCTTGCTATTTCTTGCTTGTGGGCTCAGCTTCAACTTCTCAGAAGAAATAAAAAAACAAAACAACAAAAAAAACAAGTATTTCACATAATACACATTCCCAGGTCTTCACTCTGCATGAAGCACCGAGGCCCATAAAGAATGCTGGAAAAACTGCACGTATAATTCATGGCTTCGTATTTGAGATTTTACCCCAGGGGTCACCAACACGTTGCACGCAGGCCCCAGGTAGTCCGCATGGACCATGTGAGGTGCCCTCAAGAGTAGTGATCGATCGATTCATTTTTGCGTGTATCGGCATCGGCCGATGCGCGCTTGCTGCATTCGCCGATCCACTTTATATTCAGAGCGGCTGCCACAGGATGCTTCGCGTTGCTGGAGATAGAGGCTGCAGAGTCCCTCCCCCCACTAGCAGAGCGCGAAGGAAGCTCTTTAACCCCAATGGCAAGTTTTAAACTTTCAAAGCATCTTTTAACTGTGTAACTTAGCTGGCGTTGTTCCGTGGTTCCGTGTTGTTGTCAACTGTATTTGGCGTGTGTGTGTGTTTTTTCAATCCCATGGACCATGGACTATTATTCATGGTTTATTTTTGTGCTTAATACTATAATTATATATCTTTATAGTCAATAATCCTGTTAATAAAAAATATCTTCAGTCAGGCCAACTTTTGTCAAAGCTCTTTTCAGGACAAGGATGACCAGTTCTCTTTAACAATATTTCATGAGATGTCTCTTTTTTTTTACTTGTTCTTGTTCGACAAATATTTTTTGCTTGGTGTAGTTCTACCTCACCTTTGTTAATTTCAATAAATGTTCCTTTTTTTTTTTTTTAAATTGAGACTTGTACCATTTGTTATCATCATTGTGTAATCTTTATGATGTAAATTGAGGGAGCAAAAGTAGTATCGGCTCCAAATATCGGCTCAAGAACATCGGCAGTCCGTATCGGTCATCGGCTAAGGTTGAAAAGAAAAAATCGGTATCGGCATCTTCCCTAAAAAATCCATATCGGTCGATCCCTACTTAAGAGCTCTAGTCCCTAATGAGCTCCATCTAAAATCTGAACTACTTTACAGGATTGAAACTCACAAAGATAAATGTACTTATGAGGGATGTAGAGTTAAACGTTGCTGCACGTCATGACGTTTTAGTTTTAAATTGACCATCTTTAAAAGATTATGTTGACAGAAACTTTGTGACAGTGTTGCAGATTTTGTGTATGTGTTGTGGTATGTTACATAATATGATAAATACAGTATAAGAAACTTTTTTTCATTCTTTTTAAATGCAAAGTGGATTTTCATTTAATTTCACTTATTGGTTTATTTAACAATCATGTCGACACCGAAAATATACCAAAAGGCTATTTTTCGTCTTAATAAAATATGAGAAAATTGTTACATTTTTACACACGTTACATGTTTTACGATTAGTTAAAAGTTGCTCGTTAGTAGGAAGATGACTTTCAATGAAAACAACTGCATAAATTAGGAGACAAAGTGTTGCATGCTGAAACTTAAACATTCCTTACCTTTTTAAGTTACTGCTAGCCTTCCTTATTATCTTACCCTTAAATTAAAGTGAAACCGTGTACATTTGGTATTTAAGAAGTGCTTTACTAACTGGTAGCCCTTCAGACTATACAGTACCTATGAAGTAGCTCACAGTTTCAGAAACTTCAGAATCGTCCATAAACTGGCTAATCAGCTCTGGAATTTCCCAAGAATGCTACACTTAGTGCTACACATCCCCATATGGTGGGTAAAGACAAAAAAACCTCACTGCCAATAAAGGCCATTCACCACTGGGTGATAAAAAGAAAACAAAGTGTCAGACAGTGGCTTAGACAGCTTTTATCACTCTTACCTGTCTGATTCCAAGCCTGTAGGCCACGATACGATCCACAGCGTTCGGGTTCATCTGTGTCCACTGGAGCTTGAAGCTGTAGACTCTGGGTCTGTTCTGCCACAATGGGCTGTAAGTGTCGTAGTAGAACTCTGGAGAATAGGCTTTACCTGGAGAGACACAGAGCACATCAATGATGCTATTTTACAATGCCTACATAAAATAATTTTATACAAACCGATTATTCTATTCATTCAATATGAAAATGTCCAACATGCAAACATTGCCTAACATTTAATTACAGTTTCAGATATCAATCAATACCAAGATGTACATAGAACCTCTCTCCCTCACTTTATATATATATATATATATATATATATATATATATATATATATATATATATATATATTGCAAGAAAATTAGCATATTAAGCCTATTTATGATGCTCCAATAAATGTATTCAACAACATAAAACATCTGTGTATAACAAGAAAACTATTTTAATTGCAGTAATGGAAAAACTGCCAACCGATATTACATTTATGGCAAATATCACCCATCTCCACTTCTAATGCATTAAATAAGTTGTTTCCATATAGCAACAAAAAATATTGCCTTATCTTACAAAAATCCCTTGTAAACTGTGATTATTAAGACCTAAAATCCTTATCAGACCATTCCTCATTATTAGTAGGAATTAAATTAAATCGTTTACAAGCAATTGTTGGGTTTAAAAAAGCTTATTTGCAATGGAAATTACAGAAGTTGAGTGAGTAATCAGTTTAAGTTTTTCCACACTCTTTACTGCATTTTGGCTCATTTTAGTCAATTTTCACTCTTTTCTTGCCACATTCTTGACACTTTTGGACCATTTTTGGCCACCTGTTACCACGTCTGCCTCCACTCACTCATCAGAAAACAAAACAGCGGACTGGACTGGCCCACTTTGGGACGACGGCCCACCGGGATGATGCCCGGTATGCCAGATGGCCAGTCCACCCCTGGCTTTGTTTATACTTCATATCAAATCTAAGATCCTTTCTCACCTGCTATAAAGCATGTCTCAATTTCTGCTTTAATACAGTGCTATAATCTTTCGACTGTGCATGTGATCAGCTTGATGGCGTGACTACTGTGTCGCAAATGAGCCTAAAGTCACAACATGTCTCATGCACTCATGGACAAAGACGGGGGTTAAATTGAAACTAACCCTTACATAGTGGATATTTGACGCTCTGCTTATGAAAGATGAACTAAAAGCTATTTACGTTAAATTGTTTAACTGTAAAATGTTTGAACATGATTGTATGAAGAGAGCAAATAGAAGATTCAAGCGATGTATTCAAGTAGAAACAAACTGTTTTCCCTGCTGCTTGGGTCTATTTAACAGAATACGGAGCCTCCTCTTACACTTAGGGTAAATCTACTAATGTATGAATGTAAACTGGTAAATATTTCATTTTGTTTCAAAGTGCAACCTCCTTCAAACCAACGAGTGCAGAATTAGCATGACTGAGGCGTGCAGTGGCTGTTATCTTCATGCGTGCTCTATATGTAGCTGCTCTATATCAATAATCCTCATGTTGTTGCAGTGACCCAAATTTTACACGAAGAACATTAAAGTTTCATCACATGTTATGCGACAGAAGACAACATTTATGACTCATGAATCAAAGTGATGCATCCTGCAGTGCATCACGTAAATGCATCTATTTATGGGATACTCTCAGTACACAGGCAAGGCCAGTATAGGCTTCATCTGTTTACTGTGCACGCAAACACGACCTCAACCTTCACCAGCATCTAAACAACATTTAGTTGCGTTTTTTAAACCCCCATTAATGCCTGACTGTGTTTGTATCATATATTTGTCTTTTGTAACCATTCAGGCTCTGATGTTTTTGATATCTCATGTAAGGTAGGATACACCCTAAAAAGGCTGAAACCATATATATTCATATATATTTATTAGTGATACACAGTATTAGCGGCATGTTATCCGTGTTGGCGAATATTGGCTTTAAAATGATGTACCGGACATTAGTCATTCCGCCGATATAATTAGCCAATAAAATAACAGGCTTTGCTTCATTGATCAACCCATAGACATAATTTATTGCAGAGGTGTAAAGAGAATTGCTATATCCTACTCAGGTAGAAGTACTGTTGATTGAAACTGTACTCAGGTACAAGTACAAGAAAGTCACATGAAAAAAAAATAGTATTCAAAGTATCTTGCACAATTGGAACTTCAATTATTTTCCACAAAGGCATCTGTATAAAATGTACAATTCTTTTTTTAGTATTACTCAGTAATGGTTGGGTCTAGAAATGTTATGAATTACTTTACTTCTTTTAAAACATACTTAAGGACAAGTAAAATCAACGGAGATCAACAACCTCAAAGTTATTCACTGAATTCACAAATTTCAAAATGTTCTTTTTTCTCCGTCATCTACAACACAGAATGTTGGGATCTTGTAAAAATGTCATTTTCACCACTCAATCATAAAATATATGTAGGTAAGGAGGTAGTAACGGTTTTAAGTATGATAGGCTGCAAGTATCGTCATTGTTTTTGTTTAAAAACAATTGTCATGAATAAATATGACATGTATTAATGACGCAAGTGCAAGTATTTTTCTTATTTCAGGTGTGAGGGGAAAATATCGGTATTGGTTATGGACTAAATGAGTTGTAAAATGAGTTGTAAAATGTCAGCATAAAAAAAAAAACAATATTTTGAATCTCTAATATTTGATAATACATCGCACATTTGAGAAATTTAGAGACTGTAATGGCTCACACCTGCAGTACCCAAAGAAAATGAGAACATGCAAACTCCACAGAAACATCACAAGTGTCCACCAGAGGAATTAAACCCGAGACCGTGACCTTCGAGCTGTGAGGAAGAAGTGCCAACCACTAATCCCCAGGCTGCCCTTGTTGAACTCAGAGTGGCTTTATTTTCTAAATAATGTTGTGGCATGGATATCTCAAGTTTCCAGCTTTCCATTCCAAGCTTCTATCTGACAGCAGAAGAGGGTCAGGACAAGCCCTGCATTTTAATGAAGATTTCCAAATGAGCTTACAGGATGACCTTATAGGCAGAGAATAGTAAATCACTTTAGTGACACATTGCTGTTTGTCACTTTTGCAATTTGTCCATGTTTTTGAAGGATGACATTAGTCAAGACATGACTTTTAATAGCAGTGGAGGAAAGAAAAGTTAAGCTGCCATTGTTTACCCAAACAAAAGCAGCGCTGGGCTTTAACGGGGTTGTGTAAAGGTTTATAGGGAAGTTTAGAAATCTTAGTGCACTGGATTTACATATCAGATTCATTAATGGCACTACAGTATTACAAAAGTGTCGTTATATGAAGCAGCTTTGAAGGTCTCCTCAGCCCATTACTGTTGGCTTCCTGGTATGAACAGATGGCTTGGCTTCCTCAACTTTAATCCAAAGTAGGACACTGAGCAGAGGGGTGAGGATGGTTATGAACTGAAGGTCTGAGTTCACAGGTTTAAAGAGTCATGCATATTTCCTCCAGAGATTCAGCAAAAGCACTGAAATATTTTATTTTTTATTTTTTGTTATTCAAATTAAACCCAAATAGTCCCAACTACTGTGATCCATTCGAAGTGACATGACACATTTGCAATTTTATTTATTTTGCAATTTTTATTTATTATTTTGAAGCATTTTTTTTTTTTTTGCTTTAGTGACACCTCAATAGGGATGTAACGATTCACTCAACTCCCAATACGATTCGATTCACAATACTGGGTTCACGATATGATTCTCTCACGATTTATTCTACAAAATGGGACAGGAGTCAAATGATGAAAAAAAAACAACTAAAAATTACTGTATTATTTTCCTTTTATTTTTCATTGTCAAAAGAATCCCTTGATAAACTATTCAAAACAATGCAATTTAATTAAAAATAAATCTTGAATGAAATAAATAAAGGAATAATACAAATGAAGAAGAAACCTATTCATTTAAGTTCTGGTTCTATAGTAAACAATGCAAAACTGCATAATAGTGCAACTGAAAATGTATTTTGTGCCTTAACAATTGGACTTTGGAATCATTGCACTGATTTACGTCACATATTTGTTTGGACCAGCAGAGGGCGCTAGTAACCCAGTGGTCGGTTGGCATAAATACATTCTTGCAGTGAAGAAGAGATGCTATGCTAGTAGACAGAGCTAATAGAAAAACGTGACTTTTACAGATATTCACGTAATATTACAGATATTCTTCCGTGCTAACGGGGTAAGGAATCATTTATTAATATGTTTAAGAGTAGATGGCGGCCGGAAACAAAGTAGTAGCAGATTCCGCCCGCTGTGTACACTGCTGGTCAAGAGAAGGGATAAATATATAGCGCCCTCTGCTGTTTAAAAGAGTACCGCGATTCAATTTTCAAAGTATCGATGCCAATCGCGTTACCTAGGAATCGATTTTTAACTGCCTTATGATTAATCGTTACATCCCTACACCTCAACATTGGTTTCCTTATATAAAACTACAAAAACAACACTGAGACTGGGCTTTTGATGACAAGTTATTATTTTGCTATCTATGTCAGTTCTATGGATTTCTTACTGTATTTTGGCTGTCCTCCAAGTCTCTCCCCTTGTCATTTTCCCCACACGCAACTTCCTCCTTCTCCCGGACATTCCAAGTGTCACCGCTTGCAACGTTTTTTGATTGTTTTCTCTCACCATCGCGACACTCTCAATAGACCACTTAGTTCCACACATACCCTGGACGAGTGTGAGCTGCTGGGAGCTTCAGCATCAACTCTCGTAGCGCCATTTTCTCTCGTAAACTCTCATCCTCTCCCTCTGAGCTCTGCCCAACATGGGTGATCTCTCATCCAACGGTGGGCTGCTGCCACCTACATGTCACCAGTTGGTCACTGCATCATGGTACAAGTTAGATATTCACCGGAGAGCTTTGTCACACTGTCTCCTTGCAACCCCAGCCAAAAAACACAATTCATGTCTATAGACGTGAATGGCACTCAATGAGTTATAAGAAAATCAAAACCCAACACGGCACAAACGCCCTTTATTCTGCTTTTTAGACAATGTATCTTGCTAATGTAGCTTTGGGCTGTGGACTTTAGATTATTTTGTCCACACATGAATAAAACCATATACAAATACAATCTACTGATCAGGAGGAAATGTTCTTTTTCATCCTCAGAGACAGAGGAAATGATTTCGTCAGGTTAAAAGGGTTCATTTTAATTAATGATACTATCAACCAAACTGCTTCAATGTCATGCTGACATGCTTCCAGAAACATAGTTTAAAACCTAAGAGAAAACCCGATAATTAGTGTCTTCTTCCCACTTGGCACGGCGCTCCTGTATGGAGACAGCTGTGTTTACAGTACACTGTATGGCAAGTGTTACATAAAGCCTGCCTGCAGTTAGTGTCCCATTAGTTCAGTCAGTCTATACATATACAGCACAGTAGAGCTGATAAGGAAAGGACAAGGTTGTAATTTGCAGTTCAAAAAAAAAGTTGGAAAGTTTAATCAAAATGACTCAGATTCCTGTTTTATAAAGTGTTTTAATTTTAGCAGCTTCACTGCAGTTTCACTAACACATCTTTAGCATTTCAGTGCAACTTCATAAAGCTTTTATTATTTGTTAGTTTGTTAGATGAGTCTGAATGAATATTGATTTTACTTTATCTAGAATCAATACCTGCTTTATCCTGCACATGATTGCAGACGTCTGCTGGTGCCTATTCCTGCTCACATTGGTCACAAAACCAGTGTTTACCCTACACTATGCCCCCTTTCACAGAGACAAATAGGCTAATTCAGGGATGTCAAACCTATTTTAGTTCTGGGGCTACATGTGATCCGAATTGATCTTACGTGGACATAATTTCCTTTATTTGGGACTAATATTCTCAATAATAACAATATAACATTCTAGGGATTATTTGCAAAAAATTTAAGGGCTTTCAAGACAAGTTCTTACAAACAATTTGCAAACAAATGTTACTGCATAGTTATGTATATTGCAGAGAAGAAGTTCATGTTTTGTGGAGTTCCGTGGATTTCTGACTTTGGAGGGACTAAGATTGATATGTAATTACAGAACTCTTTCCTGGTCAGTTTTGGTCAGACTTAGCAGGCCAGACACCATTATACACTAACAGCATTCACCAAGGGCTCTGCTTGAGGAGGCTCTGCTATGATATGACTACCGCTATCAGCAACATACATAACCCTGAGAGCAACTACACAGCGGCAGATTAACTGAGGCATACCCACTAAAAGCTGGTTAACCTCTGGATCTCAGACTGGTTTGTTCCCCCAAACCCTTTGACATAATAAACCCTGTGTCCGCATCTGACCAGCAACCCTAAAGCTTGACTCCGTCTCATTCATTCCAACTGCCACAACAAAGATAACGGATATGGTGATTGATATTTGAATTCAAGCCTTAGCTTTATTTGTCACTCTGAACAAAATATCCTATTCAATCCTGCAGGTGGAGAGCGGATAGGTTCTGATCAACCTTCATGTTTTTGAACTGTGGTAAGAAACCCAAAAAAGAATGTAGAGAACATGCAAACTGCACACAGTAAAGTTACGTCTATCATGGGACCTAAATCCAAAGTCAAATGTTTGCCATTTTTATTTAGATCACACGTATGTCATAAATACACATTAGTTCGTAGAAATATTCAGTTATTAGTACCGCATGAATGTTGTAACAAGGCAAAAATAATCCTCGCTCTTAATTATTATGAGTTAAGTGTGATGAAACACATTACCTAATCCACTTTCCCTACTTGAATCAGATAACCCTGGGTGGGAGACATCAAACACAAAATACAGAAGGTCTAATTGATTTTCACAAAATCCTGTTTATAACAGCATAACCAATGCAGTGATTCATACTAGCTCAGTGAAACTCTTTAGGCAGTGGTTGACCTTGTTTGCAGACTTCCTTTTCCTTCTTTAGGGGGTTCATGAACATGTTTTTGTCTTTTGAAAAACACATTGTTCTGCCATATGTTCAGAGTTGTCTATAAGGTGCCCGGGCTGATGTGTGATGTGGGCTTTCATAGCAGCGATGGCTCCTACATATGGATGCGCAGCTGGCAAAGACAAACCCAGAACAGCAAAGCATAAACAGCCGATCGACTGGGGAAAAGGCATTAGAGGACTCTGTGGTAATTGCCTGCTGGAGTTCCTTCATGATTGTGAACAAAATCTCGATGTGGCTTTCAGCCTCAGGGGAAACAGCAATGAACTCATAATGAGTCATTCCTACCAATGCATTTTAGCTAATTCTTTTACAATTTCCTGCCTCCGCTATTAATAAGTGAAAACTGAATAAAATCTCATGGCTATTTGCTTTTGCTTATGGATTTATGTTTTTTTTTTATCTAAAGCCGCTCCACTGAGGAATGCTGAGATATTCTTCTGATATTAATCATCAGAATCAACCATGTCAGTCTTTCAATGCATCCAGACATTTGATCGGATTACAAACAGAATTCAGATGTGACCTTTTACTCGGACCTCATGTTAGGGATATTGACCGACAGGATCCATGGAGTCAGCCTGTGTCTGCTGCACATTCTTAATCGCATGAGTTCATAAATGAGAAGTTCAACCCAGGTGAGTCAGTTATAGACAACAACAGCCCAAAGCTGACTTGCTTTAAAACTACCAAATCTGAGGCAAAACAGCTTTGGTGGAAGAGAAATATGAAATATAAGCCCCAGAGTCAGAGGAGTGAGCAGGGCTTATTTTTTCATTTGATAAAAAAAAGCGATAACGTAAAACATAAAACAACATTATATTGCCCATTCTAAATAAAACAAACTCATAAGGTCTAATAAAAAGTATAGTAACATTTAAAGGGGGAGCAAAACAAAACAACGGATTCATAACTGAAAGTAGATGATAGCCAAAATAACATAAAATAAATGGAAATGGCAAGGGCAGAAAATGTGCGCGTGAAAGATTCACATTAAATGGAATATATCTTCCCTCAGCCTAAAAATATAAATATTTCAATGCGGCTAACTTTGGATGAAACTGGTCTATATACTTTCAGCATCATTAGCAACAACGACATTGAAATCATAAAACCACATCACTGTATGCAGAATCAGAATTTTTCTCATTATCTTGGTTATGCAGCTAATACAGATCTGAGCATTGTCCTTGGGATACGACTGGTTCTTTGCTTCTAATTTACAACAATAAAAGGAGGAACAGAAGCGAAATGAGTCACTGTGAAGGAAATCTCTTCAGTCTAACATACAGTACTTCATCTTAGGAGGGTGGGAAACTACTTTATTTATCCTCAAAGGCTCCAAAAAAGTAAGCTGCACTAAAGTAATATATATATATATATATACACAGTATAAAGGTAATTAAGTGACGGGCTGCAGTCAAACAGTTGCTCCATCATCAGATGTAAAGATATTTTATTAACCATTAGCCCGATTATTTGAAAAATGGACAATTGCATGTTTTATTTATTGACTTGACAATACAGATTGACCCAATAAAATTACCTGATAATATAAGCCCACCTCTTTACAATGTCACATTGCTTAGCCAGTGCTGCTACGTGCTAAGCTAACCAAAAGTCTCATAGAAAGGCAGCCAAATTACCGCGTGAAACAAAAAAAGTTCTTCAAGTTGTTAGTATAAGAAGTCATATGTCAGCTGTGAAGTCATTACTTGCCGCGGACAACAAACCGACAAATCATAAGCTCAACAAAAATATGTCAGATTTGCCGCTGCGGAGTTTTCCAGGAAGACAGAACAAGTAATCCCAAAGATTCCCTGTGAAGGAAAATTTCTTTGTTATTTTAATCAGTCACCTAAAAAAACAGCCATAAAATCGATACATTTGGAACAAATATTGAGCAGCCGCTGCACAGACTGTCAATATCAGTTTTGTCATTTATTGCTGTTATCATCTTGTTCCTTGATGGATTATTTGGTTACAAGTAGTGTATGTTGTAATATACATGTGACAGGATTCAGCATTCAGTGTATTTATTATGCAACTTGTGAACACACTATTAGAAAAAATATTCAAGTGTTTTGGGGGGGCACTTGTTCTTAACATTTGTTTGAATCTGTTTTTGATGCATTTTGTTTGTTTATTGAAAAATTTTTATTTTTTTTTAATGTAAAATGTTGGTTAAAATTAAAAAGCATTTCTCACATTTCTTCAGTCAAAATAGTCCATTTATCTAATATTTTCTCTCATTCTTTGCATGCACAGAGTGGAGTAGGGAAACAAACAGATGACAGAGAGGATGTACGACCTCCTCAATCTCTCCTGCAGAGCATAGATCTTAAATGTCTGCGGTTGCTCCTCCTCCGCACTGATGAAGGGATTTTTTTTAACCTTCTCAAGGATAGTTAGGAGTTTGGTCTAAGCAAAGCTCTTTAGCACCAGTGTTTGGAGTAACGGCGTTTAAAATAACGGCGTTAGGTAACGCCTTTTCTTTTTCAGTCACCGAGTAATCTCACTATTTACTTTTTACGCCGTTACAACGCCATTAACGTAACTGAACGTTAAATGCGGTGCGTTACATGCATTGATTGAATAAACTGTTATCTGAAAGCACCCCTGGCTTCATGCGCAGCTGTAGTGAGGAGGTGGGTTAAAAACATGATGAGCGATTATGATTGGCTAAGACGGCGTCATGTCTCATGGTAGCCAATCAGAGCCAGTTTTTTCACACATGTGCCAGCACACGCGCCACACACAACCACTGCAAATTTGATGAAGCAGCAGAGATGGCGAGCGTGGAGCAGTCCGATGAAAAATTGTCATTTTTAAGGTGGCGATACAAACACTACTTTAAATTAATTGTGGTCAAAGGTAAGAACGTGCATGTGAAGTGTACATTATATCCAGGAAAGAAGAATTTGTCGACATCTGTTGTATGCAACTCAAATTTAATTAAGCACCTCACGACGACACACACATCTAAAAAATCTGAATTCTTTGACATATAGCAATTTTTTTATTTTTTTTTTTATTTTAATAATTTAAACTTCAACTTATTTTGAGGATCCTTATTCAATCCATGTGGAAAAACAGGTCGAGTTCAGTTCAGTGAAGGCTGAGCCAAAGCTCAGTAGTACACATTACATCCCTCTGAAGAATTCCCCCCTCAAACTATTTAATGGCCAACTTGGCCATCGCAGACAGCTCACTGTTTTCACAGATGTCCCAATGGCTCGCCTTATGTTCGCGCACACACACACGAGCATACACACGCACACACTGCTTTGGCATGAGATCGTTTTTCAGACATCAGCATGTGGGCCTGTTGAATGGCTTGTTGCCCAACCTTGGTGTATTTACATGTGTCTGTCGGCATGGCGTCATGTATGTGATGTAAAAGTGTGAGTGAACGTGTAAACGCATACACCGTTGAGACTCTGCAACGAAAAGAACAACCCACATTTCATGAGCTTTATTGGACATCATACACATTCTCTAATGCCTTTTTTTTTTAACTGCAGAGAAAAAGCAGGAGCAGGAGTTTGTAGAGCAAGGTACGGCTGTTTTTGTAGATGATGAGAGGATCCAAAGTGGATTTTCTGCATCATGCCCCTGCACGCGGGGGGTTACTAAAAGAGCTTCCATACCTTTGGCAGCCATTGAGCCCAGATGGTGGGAATCTGGAGCATTGGGTGGGAGTAATGGAGCGATAGAGGCAGGTGTGGGAAGGAGGGGGTGATTGAGGATGAAAGACAAAATAAGGAACGAGAGGAAGTGAAAGTAGAGAAAGAGGGGAAGCAAGAGCAAAGCACATAGCGGAAAAACAAATAGCTGGAGGAAACTGTTTGGGTTGTGTCGTTCTCCTAAACCAGTTTCACCAGAATTGCCTGATTTATGACATACACAAGGGGCCTTACCCACCTTTGTCTCTACTGTCAAGAAAGGAAGGGTGGGCAGGAAGACACAAAGCATGGGGGGCTGAAAAGTGACAAACATGAAGAATGAGGGAAGGGTGGAAAAAATAATCGAAGTCCGGGGAATATCAGGTGCAGAGAAGGTGCAATTAAGTAGCCAGTGATATAGAGAAACCAAGAGTATCAAGAGGAAAGTGCCAAAGATCAAAGTGACAAATACTCCTTTTACAAGCCTGCAGCGACTGTCTCTAATGGGAGGTCTGGGAGATTGAAACGTTTGCCAAAGATCCTGCGGTCACTCTATGAGGTCAGACTAATTGAGTCCTGTCATAACAAGCAGGTGAAAACAGACATGTTGGCCTCCAACACCAAAGAGCAGACGAGATGGGCATCTACTCACTATGTTGGCTTTTTCAACAGCAATTTCAGGTTTATTTGTATTATATTTTATCATCTACAACACAAAATACAGCTGAATGTATTTTAGTTTTTTAATTACTGGTGTCACCGAGTAGAACCCCTAGGCAAAAAGTAGTATACTTTAAGTTAATTTTATTAAGTATGCTTGAGTATAAGTATAGCAAGTATACTGTGGACCATGTACTTATAGCATACTAGAAAGTATACTAATTTAATACTTCTCCGGACTAAATTGGAACATATTATGTTTATAAAAGTATGTTTCTCTGTTTTTGAGTATGTTTTTAAGGTATATAAAGTTAATGCAGTTGAGCACACAAACAATTTACTGTAAACTTTTAAACTCCAGCACTAAATGATCTTGAACATGTAAGTTTATAACAGAGGTAATACCTCAAAGCGGCAGAAAGAAGTAAAAAGTATACTAATGTACAAGTATAAGCTTTAGTATTAAAGTACAAGTGTAGGTCTAAGTATTAATGTATTTAGTCTTGGACTATTATTTATACTTTTCAGCATAAGCTAAGTATACTTCACTATACTTTTCTAAAGTATATAAAAAGCACACTTCACGTATACAGCTTCAGTTTTAGTATAAAATAAGTATTCTTGTCGTACACTTGAATAAACCATTTTTTGCTAAGGGACAGCAAAACCTGAAATGAGCATTAACCATGCTCTTTAAGATATAGAAAATAAAAGTACATTAAAACTGTCTTAAATATGGTTTAAAAACAGTAACACGTGTATACATTTTGTGTCATCATCCAAAACATTTGGGTGTTTTTGCTGGTGAGCAATGCAGGCAAGGAAAGCCATTATTTTCAAAGAATGACCTATTTTAGTTTTGGTCCTTAATTAGATAGATTCAATATCACACCTTACAAAAACACATTCCCTGCTGTTGGCTGTAAATTGGGTAAAAAAGAAAAAAACCCACTAAAGTAATAGCTTTTGAAGGAATTTAGGGTTCATTTTAAACTACCAGTAGAAAAGAATCAACAATAGATGTCTTTTGCAACTTTGACTAGGCACAAATTCAAGAAATTCTTTAGTGATGCTGTAGGCTACACATGAACTATACCGTATTCACAGAAAGAAACATTATTTGCTTCAAAAAAAAAGATGATCTAATTATTTTATCCCCAGATACATATAATTAGCAAGATTTACTATCCAGGCTAAAGAAGCAATCTGGTTATATTTTCAAAGCATTAAGACCCAATCCTAAACCCTGCTATTCTACCCTGCTAAATATTGTTTTTGGCAAGATAATGAACCATTAATTTATTCAAAAGGTTCAGGCTGTCAACGTGATATTACTGCTAAAAAAACATTCATAAATTTGCATTTCATTTGCTGCTGTTTTGTAGTAAAAATGCAGAAAAAGGAAAAATGCAAAGCATCTCTCAGAGGGAAAAAGCTAAAATATTTAAGAATATTTATGACTGAAACAGTTCATTTAAGAAAGTAAGTAATCAGTTATGATCACCTAAACACTTTTTGAGTGCAATAAATTGAAATTACAACATTATATCTGATGCATATCACATATGGAAATCATAACATACAGTATGAACTCAAGCTGGGTTACCAAACCTCCCATTTGTTCTTTGTGTTAAAAACAAAGGCAACAATCTCAACAAGAAGATACGGTAAGACAAGCACCAAATATCCCCTTTCCCGATATTTGCATTTATCTTGATCAGTGAATTTTCAAATTTCGTAAGAAATTTCAAGCTCGTGGTTGTGCTGTTGTATGCTAAAAATATTAAGTTAAACACAACTTATGACTAGATGATATAATGCACAAAGTTGTTATAGAAGCAGCTCAAAGAGCCGAACATAGGGATTTTTTCATTTTTCAAACTGATCGAGATTCTGGATATTTATTGAGATCATCCCCAAAATCTAATCACTTAGTCCTTATCCCATTTCAGATATTAAATACCATTAGTCTTCAAAATCTGTCTATTACTTTTGAGTTAAACTGTTTACAGACAGATAAATAACTGAAATAAGAGCAGCAAAAAGTTGAAAGTCCTCCCTGAGCAAATAGTGCTATAATTATAGGTTTGTGTGGCTTTGACTTTATTTAAAAAAATCTTTGAAAAAGATCCAAGTCTTACCTGTTACGTGGAAGGTACATTTTCCTGCCCCGGCCTCGTTGATGACATTACAGGTGTACTCGCCCCAGCCGTCTCGATTGAGGTTGTGGATGGTGTACTCCGTTTCATCTCTTTGGGCATCAAAAGCTCCAGCGTGAAGCAGTTTGTTGGATAGGAACCATTCATAGCGCAGCACCCTGGAGGGGTGGGCCCGCAGGACCCTGCAGGTCATCACCACCGGCCTGCCCAGACCCTGACGCATTTCCGTTTGGACAGGCTCCACAGTTGGAGGGTCTGAGGTGGGGAAAGAAAGGCTCAGTCAAGTTTATTCTGACATGAATGAGAAGTCATAGTGTGCCTTGGGAAATAATATGAAAGGCCTGTGAGAAAAATAAGAAACCAGTGTGATCAAACTAGGTCTGATTTTACCTGGAAAGTTTTCAACTGACCAAAAATATCTGGATGTTGGAGATTTGGTTAAGACTGAGATCAGATCTTCAGATGTAACAAAAAAACCCTCTCACTTTTAAACCACTCCCAGGAAGTAAGAGAAACCATAAAGAATACACCCTCTAAAGGCAGGCCCATTTTGAGCTGACTTTTGACTCGTCTGTTTTGTAGAATCATGCGAGTCTCAGCTAAATCGTGTGTCGTGCATCGTGTAGTATACATGGGGTCACGAGAAGCGATGAACACCTCACGACCAGCTCCCAATCAGCAATCGTATAGTCGTAAGGAAATCAAACATCCAGCTCTTGGTGAGGGTATCTCACAGTTGAAGCAGTTCCCGCGGACCGGCTTACTGTAAATGCTCACACTGCATATGCGCGAACACCGTAGGACCGCTGTAAAATTGACGGACTGTACTGCCCACATCTCATCACCGTGTTTTCTTTTTGCTGAGATTTGCGAGTGTCTCTCCTAGGGATGTAACGATTAATCGTAAGGCAGTTAAAAATCGATTCATAGGTATCACGATTCACATAGATACTGTGAAAATTGCAATCCAGAAATGTTGGCGGCGGGCGGAATCTGCTAATGCTTTCTTTCTGGCCACCTTCTACTTTTAAACATGTTCATTAATGATTCCTTACCCTTTAAACACCAAAAAATATCTGTAATATTACGTGAATATCTGTAAATGTCACGTTTTTCTATTCACTGCAAGATATCTGCATGCCAACCGACCACTGGGTTACCAGTGAATATTCAGTCATCATTTTTCTACAGTCCCATTTTGTAAAAAAAAAAAGGTGAGAGAATCGTATCGTGAACCCAGTATTGTGAATCGAATCGTATCGGGAGTTGAGTGAATCGTTACATCCCTAGTCTCTCCACTTCGGGGTTTTTCCTCTTCGTCTGTTTTAATGGTGACGCTTCAGAGTTCTTCTTCTAATTTGTACGTTGCATTTCCGAAAACAAGACCCCGACGTGTTGTGTATGAACATACAGTGTGAGGAGTCAGATCGTGTCAGAGTGTCGGTCCACATAGTGTCATAACATGCATCGTGAGCTGAGCACATTCGGGCTCTGCACCTGAGTTGCACAGTTTGAGCTGGAGCTGAGTACAACGATTGAAAAAAAATCACACAGTGTATCCCAGCCTTAATATAGCTGGGAGCAAAAGGAGGTTACATTTAAGGAGATTGTAAGCAAACTTTAAACAATAAGCCGTGCAAAGTCAGTGCACCTCAGACCGAAATGAAAAATGAACACGATTGTGAAGCGAGCTGCAGTAGGAACAGGAAGATCAATCTTGCAGAAAAACTAGAACAATGTTCTGAAAGAAAATCAGTCACGCTTCACAGGAAATTAGTAACGGGATGATGAAGTGCACCTCCAGCTTTCCAAATGGAAAATTAATAACCTAGACGAGCGTTTGACGGTTCTCTCTTGTCAGTTGGTGACTTTTTAAACCAGTCATCTTCAGAGTAAAATGACTCGGGTACAACACTGGACTATCTTTATTCCAGCATGACATGTACATTTAAATTGTTTTCTCAAGTGTGAGCATTTTTGCCTGCAACATACTTTCTCACAGCATGCCTCGTAAGACAAAGAGCATGACAGAAAGAATGATATGGAGCTTCTTAATTGCCTGAAATTTGCATATTTCTCGAGAGGAAGAGGCGTTGTCAATAGCCAGGCCTGGGATCCTACTTTTCAAAATGTCATCTGTTACAGATCACCGATTACTTGATTGAAACTAATCTGCAACATAATGTTTTATATTTTTCACACCTGACACTGTAATTTAATTACAAAGACTTTCAAACTAAGAAATGCAATTACATAATCTGTGTTTTGCCATTTAAAGCTTACTGCTAATTTGAAGACACTTTTAAAGCCATTATCTATTGTATAATTTCTGAAGGAAACAATGTTTTCAAAAAATGCTTGTCTTTTAATGGTTTTGATTTTGCCTAACAACTTGAAACCAATTATTAGCTTCAATGTGTTTAATTTAGAGCTAAAAAGATCCCAATGTTGATCGATAAAACAAAGAGTGACCATTTAACAGTCTTCGACAAGCTTTTCCGTTTTAGTAGTCATCTAGTGTATTTTCGGAGTAATTTTCTGTGTTTTTCCTTAATATGTTTGATGTAGAGCTAAAAAAAATCCCAATGTTTATCGATAAACCAAAGCGAAACCATTCAAATGTCTTCAACAAGCTTTTCTTTTTTTCCCCTTTGTCTATACAGCCATCAGTCTTCAACATGAACTTTTATATTTTCGCATTTTTTTCATTTAGTGTATTTTTTTAGTAATCTTCTGTATTTTTCCTTCAATATGTTTAATTTGGAGCTAAAAGATCCCAATGTTGATTAATAAACCAATGCATAACCATTCAACAGCCTTCGACAACCTTTTCTTTCCCCCCCTTATCCATACAGCCATCAGTCTTGACCATGACTACTATTGAGCCCGCAGGCGTTTCTCTAACTGTAAGAAGATGGTTCCATCCAACTCATCACATCCGAATTGTAGGTCTGAGTGGTCGTGAAATCCAGCGTGCGCTGCACTTTTCCTGAGTGGCACAAAACCAAATTGCGGTAAGTGCGGTTTTATACACACAAATGAAGACAGAAAACCGATCTGCTGTGACTAAAAAAAAAATAAAAAAAAACACTCAACTCTTACATAACCAAAACAGCCTTTAAACAAGGGCACATGCCACATCTTCCTCATGCACTCCCTGTGCAACAGCTGCCCTGTGAATGTGAAGAGAAAGGATGGAAAAGGTCCTGTGCGATAGGCACTTGGCAGTGGTTAGCGATAGCAGTCAGTGGAAGGGGGGAGGGTTGGTGCTGCATGTCATAGGCTGAGGGAAAACCCTGAGTATGGGCTGAGATGTAATCCATCATCAGTCACCGGTGGATATGTTGACAGTAATATTGAGGAAAACAACATTTAGAGCGCACAAGGCCTTTTCCCCACGGTTCAGACGACTGTCATCTGCAAAGAGGAGACCTGAATAAAGATGTTTGTGGTTGGGAGGGAAATGTCGTCTTTCTTGATGTGCTGTGATTGAATTCTGTTTTTCTGATTATAAATGAAATTCTTTTTGAATACATATTGCAATAAAATCGGTGGTGTCCAAGGAACAATTTGGATTTTTCCTATCAAGACCGAAACATTGTTAACTGGGAAACTGTACAATATATAACAAGCCCTGTTTCAGTTTGGATTTAAGGACAAATATTAAAGATTAAAAACTGAAAAATTAATATCTCACTTGGTTTCTAGTTATAATTGATATCGAGCATGAAAAAGTTCCAATAAAAGGATCAATAGCAGAGAGCAACTTTGGTCACAATGGGCAGGGCAAAAAACGTGATTGTATCTGATCTAAGGGTCACATGATCAACGTTCATGTCAGCATTAGAATAATCACCATTCAGATAAACAACACAGGAAACAACAAAGTAGGGTTTGTTAGCTGTTAGCTCCGCCCCTTGTGTTACATTATAATGAATAGCTTTGCCTCCTGTGTTACATTACAATTAATAGCTCCGCCTCCTATGTTACGTTACAATTAATAGCTCTGCCCCATGTGTAACATTACAATTAATAGCTCAGCCCATTGTGTTATGTTACAAATAATAGCTCCGCCCCCTGTGTTACATTACAATTAATAGCTCCATAGCTGTTACGTTACGATTAATAGCTCTATAGCTATTACGTTACAATTACCTTCTTTAAGGTAGGATACAAGGTAAAATGGCTTGTAATGCACATGTGGAGGAATAATGAATAAAAGGGTGTGTAACTGCTGTCAGCGAGTTAATCTTGATTTTCAAAAGCTGTAGACCAAGTCTGAAACCTTGCCCTTCTGATTGACTCAGATCTGACATTCAGCAGTCAGATCAAATCAATTACGACAACAGCCTTCAACCACCTAAAGAACATCTGCAGAGTGAAAAGATTAATGACTTATTTACAGAAGAATTCACTATTGTAATGGTCTTCTAACAGGAATTCAGTTTTAACCAGAACAAAGAGGTCAGTTTTAAAGTCATTACACTGGCTCCCAGTCAGCCTCAGAATAGACTTTAAAGTTCTGCTGCTGGTGTATAAATCTGTGAATGGGTTTGGTCCAGAATACATCAGTGAGATGTTAGTCAGGTATGAACCCAGCAGGTCGCTCAGATCTATGGACACAGGTCAGATAGTGGAGCCCAGAGTTCACAGCAAACATGGTGATGCTGCTTTTAGTCGTTATGCTGCTGATTTTAAACGTTTTTACTTATTTTAATGTTCTTATTGATTTTTAACCTGTTCTCGTGCACATTTTAATCATGCGCTATACCAATATATTTGCTTTGCCTAAAGGGTGTTTGAGCTCACTGTATGTATGTTCTCGTACACTGAAAACAAAACTTGCTCAAAGATAGACATAATTAAATTGTGAAAACAATGTGCATCTAAACTGAACGCTTTGATTTAACTGGAAATGATTTACTTGAGTGAACTATTGTAGATGTCTCAGGTCAATATAATGTATTGGGATACTTTATATATAATCCACATGATTCAGGCCAACTCCATTTCTAAGTGTATGTCTAACATATTTAGCAACACATCCACATTGGTCAAAATGTGGGTTATTCATCTGACAGCCTCTATCTAGCATGTTTTAGATGTATCCCTGTTTAACGCCTCAGTTTTTCTAGTCTGAATTTTGCTCATTACAGCCATGTTCTGCTCTCGAGTTCTCAGCAGAAAGGATTAGTCTTTAAATCCATTAGAAGTAGGTTGTGGCAACATAATTCAGCAAAAACTACATTATTTAAAAATGTTCAATATCCAAACCTGATTAATAAAATAATATCTTACTAGGAGCTAAAAAACAAGGGAGAATTTGACAAGATCCTCAAAGTTCTCATCTCTGAGTTAGCTCATCACCAATTATCACCTGCAGAGCTGTTCTAATGAAGTTAAATGTAACAGTGTTGAGTGGTATGAAGTAGTCTTGGGTTCATTCAAATGATACAAACTGTGAAGATTGTAAACACATAATTATTGCACATTTTTTAACTTGTCTATTTTTTGCATGGCATCACTTGATGAAGTGGCTGGATTTAAACATCCATCCATTTTGCTAGCTAGAGCATCTTGAGAGACTGCACAGAGTGCAGAGCAAAGTGAGTGATTTGTGTCACATCAAATTAATATTTAAAGGTTGACTAGAAATGAATTTGTCATCAGCCGCAAGCTAACATGTGCAGAAGTTGATGAGATAAACCTATTTAAACCAACAGAAGAGGGCAATTAGACTGATTAAACTATATTCTATATGGGTTTTTAATTATGTTACCTTTAATTTCACTGAATCGCCTAAATGCTCTTCTTTCTCTAATATCGTTATGTTCTGTTGATGGACGTACAACTGGCAAAAGTCAATGTTTTCTCTAGCTTTTCTGACTAGATTTGACCAAATGTTATATACTGTGCAGTCCTGCTTCAGCCACTTTTATAGAGGACTTAGCAAACCTCTAAACCTCTCGCTTGTGGACCTCATTTTGAGATAGAATGATCTTTTCAACAACATCTCACACTCGTCTACAAAATTCCTGTGCTCACGGCACCTGTAGAGTGGGATTAAAGAAACTCTGTGTCTGGAATAAAGAGCATTCCTTAAGAAGGATAACCACTGTAGCATAACGTGCTTTAATATCAAGTCTTGATGGAGGAAAGAACACTCATTAGGAAGTCAAACAGATATACACAGAATGCGGGATGATAGCCCTGATTCATCTGATTTATAATGAGTCGTTGTGTTGAATAATGTAGAGAAACACTGCTCTGCATCAATGTGCCCCCCTTTCCCTTGTGCTACACCCGTTGCAATCAAACAATGAATTTAGGCTCCATCTGCATTACCATACTCTTATTAAAATGCAGGGATAATTTATGAACTTAGACATACAACTAGGAATAATCAGTGCAGTTTCCCCAGTGTGAGGTGTGGCCTTGTGATCCGTTAATAGGTTTTGCTCAAGCATTAAAAAAACTTTGAGAATTATTTTGCTGAGCCTCACGCTGGCTTCTATTTGCAACATTTCACCTTTGGTAGTGAGGAATAATGACACTGATAAACTCAATATTGTTTCACAAAAAAAAGGTTATAAAAGTTCCATCCTCGAACGACGTGTGAGCCTCGCAGTAATGCAGAAGATTAATTTGCCAGCGTTAGGTTGACGTTAGGCGAATGTGAATCACTCTAATATGATTCACATTAGAGTGGGCCTCGGGGGCCGGTATTGGAGGCCTTCCTGATGCAGAGAGAAAAAATAATTAAAACTTTAATGGTGGACAGTTTCCTATAACTGTTCTTCAGCAGTAGCCAGAAATGCTCACCTAAGGGGACAATCTCGCATTTGCATCAGACAGGTGTCGGGGAGGATATGAGGATTTACAGAAGGACAGCAGGATAAAAGAAGCCTGTGCATCTGGGCCACAGAAGAACTTGATAACTCTTACTCTGACAGACTCGTATCTAGGACAGAAGACTGCTGTGCACCTCTTACTCTCCCTCTAATTCTCTCTGCTTCCTCGCTCCCTCTTTCAAGCCTCTGGACCATGCCAAGTCACTTTGACTAAGAACATTTGGGTGTCACAGCTTGGGATTTGGTGTTTGCAATTCTATTAGAGGGACGGCTCGAAAAGGCAGACGTCTTCCATTCCCTCTACCTCACCTCCTGGCGATGCTTCTGCCAGCTAGCAGATGCAGGTTTTTACAAATCAAAGCTGTTGACTTGCCAGAGTCGTTCCTTCATGCTTTTAATGCTCTTTGCTTTAGAGGACTGCACCTCAGTCCCTTGATCAAGTTACTAAACGCGGCTTTGCACATGGCTCACCACCAAAGGCGGGTGGCTCCCGCTGGGAAGTGGAAATGCAGGCGAGGAAAGCCTCTCAGAGGGATTGGCTTGTGCTTACACTCAATAAGAGAGTCCAAAAAGAAAAATAGATGAGGCGGCATTCCGACAGGCACGCAGAGCAAACAACAAAAGCGCGGCCAAAATACAATAGCAAATTAAATTCTGTAAATTCCCAAGCTGAGAAAGACGTACACAGGTTTATAGATGTGGCTAAGGTACCCAGAGGCATTTACTGCTGTGTGTACAGAGTGGAACTATCTCCACCGTTATTTCAGTACCAGTGAAAGCCATCTGAATACCTAAATCTTGGGGTTATTATCAAAGACTTAGATGCTAGATATTAATAAGTGAGAGCGCGACAAACAAAACCAGCTCTGAGTTAGGCAAACGACAGAATGATTGATTTATCATTACCAAAAGCCGTAATAAGTCTCTTCATTACATGTTCTGCTTTGAAAAGATGAAAGTGCCGTATGACATCAAGAAGAGGAGTGCTTTATTAAAACGATACTTGATAATAAGAAATGTTTGAACTCTGGATGATTTGCATGAAAAAGAAAAGAGAATAAGTTCTCGAGTGAATTGATGAGGTTTTTTTTGTGTGTGTCTTGTATTGTAAGCATCAAACACATGCCAAGGCAAGGTGACACAAGCAAGAAAATACACAAAGGCAACTTCATGGTTATTCATCTTTTTCTTACTTCTTAGGACATGTATTTCTATGTGATTGTCACACCTTGTGATAGACTCGGGTCCATAGCTCCTGACACTGAGAGAAATGCAGCAGATAGAGATGGTAAAATGACTGGAGATAGCTTGGTGTCAGAGCAGAAAGACCTTACCTGACGGAGATGTGACAATGAAATCTACTCTGAAATAGTGTCACAAAAAGGTTGCACAAATTCAAAAAGGTCATTTCTCAACTACTTTAAAATATCAAGTGTATTTGAGAACAACGTATTGCGTATAAGATTTAGTGTTTCATCTACTATCAGTGGCTAGTTAGTCTTGTTCTCTCATCTGTCAAACAAGACAAGTGGGAGGTTAGAAATTTTATATACTGTGTGGTAAAATAAAATTACAGTTTAGTTCAATGTTCTGCTCAGTCTAATTTATAAGCCTCTGTCTCCATATTAGTGACTTATTACAAAGTTGTTAGCAAACGAAAGTGGGGGGGAAAAAAAAGGTGCAGATTTTCTCCAAATTCGGTGCTCATTTATTCAAAGCATGGGCCTTACTTTGACAGCTCAAGGATAAGAGCAGAGTGAAAAAGTGCTGAGATTTTAATTGTGAAAGAAAACTAATCGGGTGCTTTTGTAGGTAGAACACCTTGAATTAGTGTGTAATCAGCCATGTTCCTTGAGACAGTGAATGCTTGACACCAGATCAGGTCAATAAGGATTCTTTTAAAGTACAAAACTATTAGGAGGGGACACCGTCCCCGCGGTGGGGATCGCCGGTTGCTCGCGGGCCGGCGGGGGGCGCTGCTCCGTGGCTGGCGCTGTCCGGGGGGCGGCGGGCCCTGGGCTGCTGGCCGTGGGCTGTCCGGGGCTGTGCGGTCCTGCTGGGCCGTGGCCGGGTCCCGGGCGGGGGTGGGGGATGCGTCCCGGGGGGCTTGGCCCGGGGGCTTGCCCTTGGGGGGTCCTGGTCCCGGGGGGTGCTCCTGGGGCCCGGGGTGCTTGGCCTGCTGGCCGGGCCGGTCCTGGCGGGGGTCTTTCGGGGCGGGTGGCGCGTGCCGCGCCCTTGCGTACCTACTGGTACGGCCCCTGCTTGGGCAGTGCCCCGTGAGGTAGGGTGTCGGGGGCCGGAATAGGGGGCCACATCCCGGCGGGGCGGTCTGGCTTGGCCCTTGGAGGGGGCCCTGGCTTTAAAAAAAAAAAAAGAACTGAAGCTCGTGGCGCGGGCGGCATCAGTGAAGGGTGATCTGGGGCGCCGTGGGGGGCTAGGTTGGGGTGCCTGGGGGCCGGCGGGGAGACTCCCAGCGGCCCCCTGGTGCCTTATGCGGCTTGGGGTGTGGTCGTCCTCCCTGGGCGGGCTGCTCCTGGTGCTGCATCCGTTCCGGGTCCTTCTGGCCTGGGGTCGGGCCCCTGCTGGCTCTGGGCTCGCCGGCGGGTGCCCACTGGCTGCCTGTTCGGCGCGGTTCTGGTCGTCTGCTGGGTGTGGGCTTCGGCTCCTCCGCTGGGGCCTCGGGCAGGGAGTTCTCTGGGCCCTCCCCTCGGGGGGTTAGGCGCGGGGGTGGGGTGGGGGGGTGGGGGGGGTCGATGGGGTGGGGGGTCTGGGGGTTGGGGGTGGGATCGGTGGCGTGGTGCGCTGGGTCCTTGGCTCCTTGGGGCTTTCTCGGGTGTGTATGGGGGGGCGATGGCTGCCTCTCGGCTTGGGATCTTGGGGGCGTTCGGGGGACTGCTTGGCCGTGGGGTGGTCGCCGGGGGCCCTTAGGCTGCCTGCTCTTGCTGCTGGCCTGACTGCTTCTTCGGGCCCGGGGGCGGCTCTTGGGTTTTGCAGTGGCGGTACTTGGAAATACATTTGTCATGGATGCACTGGCCTTGGGCTGTGGGATAACACTCATACTGGGCTCAACCTTAGACACGTTGTTCCCAAATACCTGTTTTATGGAAAAAAAAAAAAAAAAAAAAAAAAAAAAGGAGGGGACACAGTGAGGCAAATAGGCCAAAACAGAGACGTCTCCTTGATTCTCCTGATTTACATCAATCCGACAGCACAGATGGAAGTGCGGATCAGCTGATTTATTTGGTCAGTGGGAGTGATTAATACCTTTGCCTCTGGACTTTAACCCAGGATTTGGTTAAAATTGATTAAATGTATGTTTGAAACAACCCAGAATTCAAAATATTTTAACTGTGCATTTGAATAGAGAATATAATAAAATATATGTTGTAGATCCAGGGCCGGAGAGGGACTCATTTTCAGCCCTGGAGATTCATACCTCAGACCGGCCCACTTTAGATCAAGACATATTATAATAAAAAGGGCCCCCCATTGTGACAAAATGCTGGAAAAAAAAAATGGTTAAAAAAACGACCTTTTTTTGGAAAAAGTAATACAGCTACTTAATAATACATTGTTGTTTTTCGTGTATTTTATATCAGCATCACTTATAAGAGAACTGGAATGGATGAACATGAGATCTTTAGGACATGACCACTACACTAACTTCAGCTATAATCACCTGCTTCATTTATTAAAAACAAGATGGCAAATCATATCAAATGCATAGAGAGTTTTAATTCAGATTCTTGTTTTTTTTTTTTTTTTTTTTTTTTAAAGCATATTTAAGTAGGGATTCAAGGCTGATGGGCTGTGGGGGTCCAAACGCGGTCCACCAGGATTTCAATGTGTCCCTGTTCCAACACTTCTGATATCCTGAAGCAGCTTTGCTAACGAGTCTCCCAGCTGTGTTAGCGCAGGGACACATTGAAAACCTGTTGGACCACCGACCCTCCAGGACCGCGTTTGGACACCCCTGAAACTGACGAGTGCTCGAATGTAATGCGTCTGCAAAACAAGGAAAGAGCTGCCAGTGGAGGCGCAGTGACTTCAGTGGCGTGATCAACCGAGAGTTATGATTGAGGATTGCGTGTAAACACCGGCCCTCGCAGCCCAATCATCAGACCGGCCCACCAGGAATTGTCCCAGTTCTCCCAATTAGCCACCCCAGGCCCAAGTAGAATTTACCCAGATTTGCAATTAATTTGACCCAGCAATTGAGTAAAATATTGAACTCATCATCCTGGTTCAAATTAGTTAGTGTTGGGCTGGTGCTGTATTAACCCAGCGGTTGGGTTATATAATAGCCCAAATTGGGTTATTTTTGACCCAGCAGCTTTTAGGGTCTATAGATGCCAAACAATACCTGCTACTAACCTTTCTTAATTGGGAATGAGAGCTGGGTGTAAAGTTTAGTGCATGTTACGACCTAAATCAACCAAAAAGCAATGCAATGAATTAATGAGGGGATTGTATTTGGCTGTGTGAAATGAAGCAGAGCATCTGCACCCACTGCAGGCTGCAATCAGGAAAAAATGAGAAAGGTTGGATGTGGGCACACCTTGAGTAATTGGAAATGAGTCTGTACGGTTTACTTTGACATTTGCACAATAGTACACAAACAGGATTGACAATTACTCGACACTGCTCGATCGCCAATACACATACTTTGTGGCATTTCATTGTAAACTTGTAGTGAGACATGTGTAGCCTTTCAAAACTCATAGCGGCACATCTTACTTTATAAATACCTGAATGGGTTTGGTCCAGAATACATCAGTGAGATATTAGTCAGGTATGAATCCAGCAGGTCTCTTAGATCTATGAAGACAGGTCAGATAGTGGAGCCCAGAGCTCACAGCAAACATGGTGAAGCTGCTTTTATTTGTCGCAAAGAAGCGGAATAAACTGCCAGCAGAGCAGAAGTCAGCATCCAATGTGAAACTTTTTGAACCCAAGTTAAAAGCTTTTCTATAACCTACACTGCTTATGACTGAGAGGGAGATTTTTATTTTTTCATAGTCAATATTTAAACTCCGTTTAATGTTTTCTGTTGCACCTTTTAATCGTTTAAAGCACGTTGAATTGCCTTGTATGCACTTTGCCTTTGGGCCAGTGACATGGAACAGAGTGGATTGGTAATTTAGACACTCAAAAATACATATTTAACATGTTTATTTACTCCTGGAGTGCTTAGTCTTCTCCATGATAAACATTGCAGTAAACTTTTTATAAACTAACGTAAAAAAAGGCTCATTTTGACTGTAAAATACAATCAAAATGTATATAAAATAAATAAATAAATAAATGTCATGTATACCTAGAAACCAAGGATTTCCAAATTGTACCTTGAAGATGAGTATTGCTTTAAGTAAAAGTTAGACCGAGAGGTTTATATAAGGTAAAGATTGAAGTAGACACATCTTAAGGATAGCTCTGAGTCATTTTCATCTTTCTCTTTTGAAATGCAATCCTATTTCTTAATGTGTAACCAGATAAAACACCCATTATTTACTCAACACAAATTTTTCATATTTCATATGGTTGTCACTGCAATGAATTTAATGCAAATAATGCTGCTCCAAAGCATAATGATACAACATGTACCTTAATAATAAAAATGCTCTTGTGGTTACAGAGACCTGGTTGTAAGGCGCAATTTTATTTTTTTATGTAATGTTTTTATATAATATATTACAGTATATTTGAATTAAATTTTAATACATATGAGAAGAAAGAAAATAAATAACCCGATTAAGTGAGAGCATGCAGCAGCAATTTAACACGTCTATTTTAGGTAAAAAAAAAAAAAAGAAAAGAAATACAGAAGATGAGATTTTGTTTTAGGATATTTGTATTCAACAAGCTGCTCCTGCCCCCTGACGTGAAGAGGCAGAACCACTGAGCACTGATAATCAATGAAGGGCAGCTAAGTGTCAAAATCCTGTTTACTTTTTGGGCTGGTGAATTGCAAAGCACCAAACTTTGATATGAGCCGTCATCACTGCATATTCATATTCGGGCTAAAAAAATCAACAAGCTTCTTCAAAGCGCATCAAGAATTCATTATTTTCTTTTACCGCGGTGAAGCAGGTACAGCTAAGCTGACACGCAAGTGCCATTGCAATGAGAGCAATGAAACTCTTGGAAAAAATTACATGCTAATCTGTGTCGGAGAAAACAGAAAACAGAGTCTGTTCACGCTCTTCAATTAAAACACTGTCGGTAACAGTGTTAAGTTTCTATTCAATCAAGTGATGCAGTTTTGGCCGTAAATCCCTCAAGACACTTTAAAAGTTGTTGGATATTATTTGCTTTTCCTGACGAGGAGCTTTAAAGTCAACAGAGTTGTTGTGTATTTCAGGCATGGGTTCTTTCTACATGATGATGATGGACTCAAGTTTCAATGGAGAAATGTATGGATTAACTAAGTAGGCCAGGAGGAAACAATGAAAGTTACAAGATTCAGTTTCTCTCTGTACTATAATCACATGCCAGCGAATGTAAGCCTCCTCCATAGATGGCTTTCATTTCCTTCCTTTCCGTCTTTCGCTTCTTTTTCACGGAAAAGAAAAAAAAACAAAAAACATCTCAAACGCTTCACGAAGTGACGCTGCTTTGAATCTCTTGTGTTCATTTGAGATATTCTTTTCAAATGTCCATAGATGAATGTAAAAAAAAAAATGAATACCAGTGAGAATAAATTAACCGCTCACTAATTAGCTGTTAAGCCGTCATTGAATGTCACATCTTTAAAAGGGGAAGGGGTGTCTTAATAAGGAGCCGTGAAGAAGGCGGAGCTGATGCCTGGGGATATGGCACGCAGTCTATAAGACGCACACATAACGCAGGAAACAATGGACATCAGTGTCAAGAACTCTGAGACTATTTGTTCTGCACATTGAAAGTCACACTCAACAGATCCCGTCACAGCTATTAGTGCAAGAGGTGAAATCAGAGGTTTGTCCTGTTAGGCCTGATGAACACAACCATGGCCGACGTGAGGATTATTCATACTATTACAAAAAAACATCACAGCAACATGGGCCAACATTGGTAGTTGCACATACTGTATGTTACTTCTTTCAATGTGATTACCATTTGAACACAGGAACTCACAGCAACACAAAAAATGATCAGAGTCGGTCTACTCACACTGCACGATCAGCTCCACCACAGCCTCCCGGGGTTTCACGTTGAATCCGTTATACTGGCTTGTCTGGCAGCGGTACGAGCCCGTCATCTCCCTGGATACATTAACAATACGCAGCACGCCATCGTAGCTCTCCATCTGCATGCTGCCGTCCGGCATGGGCGCTTCTTTATCCGCTCTAGACCACAAGATGATAGGCTTGGGCTTTCCTGAAACAAGGCACTCCAGCTCCACTGTGTCACCCTCGCGGGTTACCAGGGGGGATTTGCCCCTTGGGACTGTCAGGTTGGGAGGAACTAAGAAAGAGAAAAACAAAGGAGGGACTGATATGGGGCTCTAGAAAGTTGGCAGTAAGGATGAAGGGTTATGGTCGATTGGAGGTTAGAGGTGGCGAAAAGGTAGGTGGAAGGCAGCAGGTGATCACCCAAGTAAAAATGGATTTTTAGCAACATACAGTACACAGCTTGTATGAAGAGACCATGCAAGTGTTAACATCAGGAAACAGCTGGCACAACTACTGGAGAATGCACTTTATGTAAAACATTAGTGGAAGGCAGCAGTGCAAAAGTTTAATGTTATCAAGCAATGGCAAACAAGTAATGATGCAATGAAGAGCTGACAAGCAAAATCAAACAAGTACAAGTTGCCTTTTAATTTAATCAGAAGGTCCATTGTTATGAGATAGAAACGTAGTGTTTGCCTTATAGATTAATGAATCAAACATTTATTTATTTTCCACACCACGTTTGTTCCTTGTCTTCCCTGTGATATCACCTTACTACACAAGAAAATACATTTTCGTCCGGGTTTGGATCTTTCCATGTAAACCCGTAAATAAACATCAGCAATTGCTTTGCCACAACTTTCAGTCCATGAAACTCCAGCAATGTGGTAGTAAGTCACTTTAGCAGTGTTTTTTTTTTTGGGGGGGGGGCAAACACTAGAAGTCACAGTAAGAACAAAGTAAGCACACTTCTATCCATCCATCTATGGGATTCCACATCCCACAATGCAATGTGCAAAACCTTGCCAAAAATGTCAAGAAATGGAGATCAAAACAAACTTCTTAGCGACAATTGTGTATCTTCCTTTATTTTTAGAGTAAATTATGTTTGATTCATAGATCTATGAGTCATACACAAATTATTGTGGGAAGCAACTTTATAATTGAGTTAGCAAAATAAAAAGCAACATAATTTTTTTTGTATCCATTTAAGCTAGTGGAAAAAGTATCACCATTCACCACAAACATATTCCAGCACATTGCTGCCTCATGTGCTACCTACTGCCACCTTGGCACGGCGGAGTATTTAATTATTCTGCCTAGCAGTAATTAATGGGTTTCCAGTGATAGTAACAATAACATTTCTGTGGATCAACCACCATCTACCATCAGTGTTAAAAATCGCTGTGAAAAGTGTTGTATCTCAAAAGCAGAGAGGATCAGGCAAAATAGACCAACAAGGTATGACACAAAGTAACCAATAAAACTGCATTGTTATGGGACTGATTTACAACTGGATGTAATAAAGCAAAAGAGATAAACAATGAAGGTAAACACAGTTTTACACAAACATTGCAACCAAATTAAATTAATGCTGCAAATTAAGGAAAAATACTTCAGGTTTGGAAGATAAGATTTGTTAATTAAAGAAAACTCTACTAAATTCAAAGCAAGCCCTTTGTGATTTTCTAAAGCTGTCTTCATACTGGTCGATTTCCATTTATTCCACTCAAGTGAGCTCCTTATTTTATAACACCAAGAGAAAGAACAAAAACAGACAAGAAATGCTTGGATCTAATATCTACCTTTCATGCATACCAACACCATCATCATTCCCATCACAATCACCATCAAATCACATTGCCTACACTTTCCCTTTCCATAAAACCCATTTTTCAAGCTGTTTTCCACTAATATCCTTCTAACATTCATAGTCATATCCATAGCATTAGTCCTCACACATTTCTGCTTGCTGTCTTTTATGTAGCCATTCGGCTTTATCCAGCATGTAATTGAGACCATTTAGAACAGAAATGTGATCCAGCATTCAACTCTCACTGGCAATGTCACAAAATACAATTAAACTAAACTTCATATCCAGGCTAGGAGGAGGGAGAGGAGAAAGAGAAAGAAAGAGAAACAACAAGAACAAGAAGAAGAACAAGAAGAAGAACAAGAACAAGAACAAGAACAAGAAGAACAAGAACAAGAAGAAGAACAAGAACAAGAAGAAGAAGAAGAAGAAAGTTGCCAATTTCCAGGTTTCCTTCCCTTGTCTGGATATATTTTAGTAAGTTGGACGAGGCAGCATATTGTCTCTCATCGAGCATGCTCCCCAAATAAATGTGTTTAATTAGTAAAGCTGGCATAGAGCACTAGTTCCTAGAGTGATTAGAATGTGCTTTTGAGTGTTGGCGATTTTTTGTCCAAACCATTGGAAGACTGGAACACTGTTTACTATCACAGCTCCCTAAAAGTGTCCATCCAACAATTCAAGGAGGCAAAATCTTTATGGCAATGATGAAATCCTGTTGTGCTTTCCCAAAAAACCTCCATTCTCTGTCATTCTGCCTGAGCATGATGCAGCTGAGTCCAAGTCAAACTATGTTGAGTTTTCGTAGTGATGTAATCACCAGCAATCTCAAGGAATAGTGTCAAGTCTGGCTATAGTCCTTTTGCCCCCAATTCCAAATAGGCATGAGGCAAGTGTGGTTCTGCCATTTCAATGCTCCAGTTATTTGCTTTGTTCCATTTCCTGAGCAGAGATGAATCATTTCCCCAGGAAAACAAAAAGGGTAAACGCAATTCTGCTTTTAGGAAAATAAAAGACATAGTTCAAAAATGAGAAATACTACATTTGTGTCAGCGATTTGTGGAGATTTTCGGCCTTATGTTTTTTAATCGTTTGTCGTAATATTTGCAAATTAGGTATATACAGTATTAAAACCTTGGTTTACTGATTTGGCTGCATTAATGCAAAACAAATAATTATCCCACATTCCATTTACACTAATAGATTTTCTGCAGGGTTAGAAATTTATCTCGATGCACTTGGTCAGGATTTGGAAGGAGAAAGTAAACATCCATTTGTCTGGATAAAAAAATGGATGTGTTCACTGAGCGGCCATCAGTTCACGTGGCCTCACCAAAGGTTGGACTCAGCAGGTAATTACAGTTGTCTGCACACTGAGTTTGGCAGCACAAATGCTGGCTATCAGCAGCCATTGTCTTTCTGCACCATTGACGGAAAGTAGTCATACATGCATGCATACACTTGTCAGATTTCTTCCAATTTTGTATTAATTGAATTCTTTTTTTTTTTTTTACTGAAAATCCCATTTTTTGTGGGTGACACTGACCTCTCACATACTCTGCGTGGCAGAAAGCCTGCTTCTGATCTTTACTATGCTCTCATTGTGCCAAAGTCATCCAAATGCCAGAGATGCCTGCAGGGCAAGTATGCTGTGAGTGCATGTTTGTGTAGTGAGCATCTACATGGGTGTAAATGTCTGACTGTGGATGAGAGTACAATATACAGTATAGCTGAGTGAATCTTTTCAATTTCCCAATGGGATGCGTGTCATTGTTGTTGTTCTCCCTAAACATTGCATCACTTAATGGTACTTGGGTTCTTTTGTTGGCCTCTGTGGACCTACTAGATTTACCTAAAGAGCTCTACACATCACTAGAGCTTCAGCTGAAAGCGTCCTTTAAGTGCACAGCCTTTCAGAAAGACCTGTCAGCACTGTAGTCCCAAAGTAAAATGTGAGAAATATCGAGCACTTTGCATTTTCTTACAACATTAGAATCCAGAGTGGTGCGCACACAGGTCTTTAAGGATAAATATTCTATCTGCCCTCTTTTTGAGTAAGTGCTGAGGCATTCTTCTCCATCACCATGGCAACATAGAGCTACTGTAGCTTCTGCACTTACTGCACCTATGTTTGTGAAATTGTGTATTCAGACAGATTGAGAGCCATTGAAACAGAACTCAATGTCTCAAAGGTCAAACGTCAGACATGTTTGGGAGAACATGTGGGTGTGCTCGAGTATGTGTTGCACTGTATTCAGCAATGTTCATTTTGTTGACAAAAAAATGTACGTCATAGTTTTTGTCGACTACAATTCCTTTAGTGACAATAACCAAACAACCAAAAAACAAAATGTCATTTGAAACTATAACAAAATGTATTGATATTCCCATTAGCAAATACAAACAAAATCATTGGATCAAATCCAATCACAGCTAAGTTTGTTTTTGGAAAGTATCCAATCAAAACTACTTAAGCTGCATCACTGCGTGTAAGGCGAGACAAGCAATATGTATCACAAACATTAATGACATCACATATCAGGTTTATCAATGGTAATTGAATCTTTAAAAAATGTTAGAAACTCTTATGCTTTATATATATCCTAGTCGACTATGTAACATACAGTATTTAGTCAACTAAAATCTTAATGTGATTTAGTTGAAATAATCCTAATGAAAAGATTTTGACTTACACTAGTCAAAAAAAAATGACTAAAACTAAATCAAAATGTCGCTGGTATTTACATTAAGAGACAAAGAAATGCCCACTTAAAAAAAAGAAAAAAATTTGAAACTTTTAATTATTAGTAGTTATTTAAGGGTAATTTTGTGATAGTGACAAATGTCTGACTTTTTTTCTGTGTGAGACGATAACTTATAAGTTGTTTTTATCATCATTGGTAAGGAACAACGGGTGCAATGCACGATGCTGACATTTCACACTGGCACACATCATCAGTAAATGCTGTCTTGAGGTTGCTTAAATGCCCCATCTGTAAAAAAAAAAATAACGGCCAACATGATAAATATTTGCTTTCAAAAGGTCTTGAAAAATAATGTCTTTAAAAACAGTTGGTGTTTTACACTTTTGGAACTTGGGGCTCAGTATCTTGCCCTAGAAAACTTTGATAACAAACCTGCACAGCCAGGAATCAATGGCAACTTTACCACCTGAGTCGTACCCAGCCCACACAACTCTGTATAATGTCACCGTTTATTCTCCAACAGACAGTTGATGGGGGAAAAAGGTTCCTAGTTTAAACAGCTATACTCACATTTCTTGTTCAATCACTTTTGTCTGCCCATAACCTGTGAGCAACACTCGTGAAAGGAGCAGAGTTTATTCACATTGCTCAAGGGGCCTCGGCAGTGCTTAATGAGGGAGGGAAAGTGTTTCTTATTCATGTTTCCCCCCCCTGATTTTCCCAGCTGGACAAGGCCGTGATTTCCCAGATGGCCAGCTCCATAAAACAGGACTGCAGGTGGTTCTGTTGAGGCTATAGGAAAATTCACCTGACAGGAAATATCTCATCTTATTACCATTTTTATGGACTTAACCCAAAGTAAAACTGGTCCCAACACGCCTATAAGCCAAGATTGGACAAAACTTTGTTGTGGTCCCTGTAGATTTTCCAAAATCCTTTTCAAATATACACATTTGTTTTTACGAACACATGGAAATATATGCAACCTACTTTGGATACATCGCAGCTGTTCTGTTCTGCTGACATTTGCTGCCAGGCAATGATATGCATCACTTTAGAACTAGCAAGACTGTGACATATACTGTTGTCACATGGCTGAGTTCTTAGTACAGCATTCCAGCTGTGAGATGGATTCCTTTTCAAAGTTCACTTAGAAAACAAGGTTGTATTTTACTACATTATTGGTTTAACCACCTCTAACAGAAAGTATAATGTGAAGGTTTAGTCTTTGATTTCCTCCAGAAGTGATTTCTTGTTGTTTAGTTTAGTTTTGTATAGTTCAGATACAAAAAATTATTTTAGCTTGAAAGATGCCATATTACGTCATTAAGATTCTTGCAGCGTACATGCTTCTCTGCGTCACCTCGGCCCTCTAATACATTTGATTGGACTGCAAAGGCCAGCGTCTGCTCATTGAGACAATGACTCACGGCTGCTGATAACCTTGTGATTGGTTTATAGTTTTTCCTCCCTTTGATTTTTTTTTCCAGTGGCAGAATGGCAGATCAGGACCCCAAATGATGTCTCTCAGCCCATGTATTTAACACTAAATATGTGCATATTTAGTGGAAGTTAACCTGGATAAATTCTATGTTAATTTGAGGTTTTGTTTTTTTAGACAAGGTTTTTCAGGATTTTTTATTATTTTTTTTATCTCCTGTCATGTTTCGCCTGTCAACTGCCAGTCTTCATCAGATTAGTTCTGCTGATCGCCTTTGATGGTTCCTTTGAAGTTTCACTTGACTTCTATGTAATAGTTCCAGCAAGATTCATTTTATCTTATTTTTGAACAGTATGTGAAGTTGAAGTTTTGTTTATTCAGACAAGGTTTTTCAGGATTTTTTTTTAATCTCCCAACATGTTTCGTCTGTCAACTGCCAGTCTTCATCAGAGGAGTTCTGCTGATTGCCTTTGATGGTTCCTTTGAAGTTTCACTTGACTTCTATGAAATAGACATGTTTTGAAACATGTCGGGAAATAAAACTTTCCTGAAAAACCTTGTCTGAATAAACAAAACCTAAACTTA
This sequence comes from Gouania willdenowi, assembly GCF_900634775.1. Taxonomy (NCBI): domain Eukaryota; kingdom Metazoa; phylum Chordata; class Actinopteri; order Blenniiformes; family Gobiesocidae; genus Gouania; species Gouania willdenowi. Next base: position 15,336,146 of record NC_041066.1, read on the forward strand.
ACATACTGTTCCAAAAGAAGACAAAACTGGAACTATGGATAAATTATCGTCTTTTTATGACATACATTTTACTTAAATTTTGGTTTTAAGGTAACATGGATATTCTTTTTTCCTCAGCAGTAAAATAGCACAAGAGTGTTTCAAACAATGTAAGTGACAAAATCCAATGTGTAATAAATTATTTCCATCATACGTACTCCTGGCAGCAAATATTCACCGCTCCATGTGATACTAGGGGGTGTGGGAGCAGAGTCCATCAGATTCAAAGCCCAGGGTGAGGTACACGACTAAAAAATCTATTTTAAAAAGTCTCAAACCATTACAGCAAATCAAAGACAACCAGGGGCAAGTTTGGCTCATTTCATTTTGTCAAGCATCCAGCACATTAACATAATTAAAGAGTCACTTCATCACTAGTTGCCAATACTACCGTGTATCTCCAGAGTGGAGCCAGTTGTGCGATATAATAATAAAAGTTACTATACTATTACACAACACCATCAACAGGTACCACAGTTGTACAGTTCTATTGATGACGACATGGCGTAAACAACAGTCAACCTTCACACACTGTAGGTGAGTCAGGATGCTTCTCTTTTCAGCCTCACAGCAGCCACGTTATTTCAAAGGAATCACATGTAGCTCCCCCATTCCTATTAACAGCAGTTTATGACAAATCACAGTCAAACTCAGATTTCAGAAGAAAAAAAAAAGGTTCCACATTGTACTTATTAATTTAGCTCATCTCTTAATTATCTGAGCACTTAATTGATTAGCCGAATTCATTAACAACAGCAATTGCTAAGATCGACAGAAACACTGGGAGGTGCCAGGGATCCAGATGTGAGTGGGATGCTAATCAAGAGACCCATCCGGGAAGGGTTTATCCGCCGTGCGTGCGGGGTAACTTTCAGTCTGAGTGCTTGTTTTGTCATAATCAATCAGATTGAAAATCAGCAACAATTGTTGACTATTTGTTTCCTCTTCGTAGCAGGGATTCATCCTAAATATCTATAGGCCTACATGCTAATGCAATCTGTGGAACATCGCTCTAGTAGCCATAACTAGAAACACTTGGGAGTCACAACCGTAGAATGGCAGTAATTGCACCGTCTAACAATCGCACCCATAAAACACACATTTCACAAGCAGGCTAATGAAAAGATTAATTAGCTGACTCATGTTAAAGGTTTATGGAACATTTTAACATTGGTGTCAGTGACTCTCTTCAGCTGTTGCCATGTGCTTAAACTTTACAGTATCCAAAGTGTCCTAGTTTCCAGTGACCTCATAAATAAGCATTAGCCTTGAAATCTGAAAGAGCAAAAAGAAAAGAAGTCTCTCGTTATTTATTGTGTGTGTCACAGCAGTATATTATATATACATATATATATATATATACAAACACACACACGAGTGCTGTTTTGCAAGTGGAAAAATTCATGAGATTTGTGTTCATCAATGTTTAAAGGATAGAGGACAATATTGGCGCTCTTTTATGAGGGTAAGGTTGCGTGCTTGGCACCGGTCTGAACCCTGGTTAACAACTGGAACAGCATCCATACCGTCTCCACAGAGCACAATCTTGGCTTTGTTTCCACTCTATCTGTACAACATCAAAGCATCTGATTGCACTTCTTGGTGTTAACCTTTTAGTGCAACAGGAACCTGAAAAAAAAAGACATGATAGAACAAGACGACGTGAAGATGCATAAGCTGAAACCCTTGGAACCACGTCCTCATTAATTCATTCATAACGTAACCCAAGCTGAGGAACCAGATGGCCAATCAAGCCACAAGCTTTACATATAGACTTCATGAACATACATGTGCAGCAGCAGCACATTAAAACATCTATGTTAATACATTAGTATTGCCCAAACACTTCAAAGGCAAATAGCGCTCTACTTAAAAGATAATGAGGAAACAATCTTGGCACGTGCGATTGATCCGACTTGCTTTTTAGCACAGGGATTATCAAAAGGATTATCCAACAATGATTATGCAGCCAAGGTCAACACATTGCTTTCATGTTCACACTGTGTGAGGCAACAAGGTGTGTTTAACACTAGCATGCCCAAGGTTTTCTTACTCCTGTTGCCCTGCCCAGAGGCCGCCAAATGACACTCATTTGCAACTCAGTGGGCCACCTCTCTTATGTAAATAAAGCCTTTCGATCGGAATGTGCAGCTGGGCAGTGACAAACTTTGGGGGTTGGTGTAAATGATGGCCAGTGTTGAGAAACCAGTTTCTCCCAGGTAGATGTTTGTTAATCCAAATAACATTATATGGAATTATTGGATAAGAATGGCCAAATTAATATGAGCCATGTGTGTTGTGATCAATTAATAAACCACAATAAATAAAATTAGAAAAAGAAAAACAGTATTAACAGTATTCACTATTTACCTTTATTGTTTTTGAAAAGTGCTTATAAATAAAATGTATTGTTGCTATTTATGGTAAAGCGAGATTTCCGAGTGTGAAAAGGACTGTTTGAGTTCTCACTTTAAAAAGGTAAATTCACGAGGTCCACCATTCACTAACCAGGTCCATGATTATTTTATTAAGCTATTATTTTACAAATTTGAAGAAAGTGCACAAGATGCACAAAGAATCAATGCTTCAACAGGGAAAAACAATCTAAATCTCTGTTTACACCATCAGTTATGCTGACATTATCCCTCTTAACCTTTGACCCAATGCGGAAGTACAAAGCCGGACAAGTTAGGTATCAAGTTCTGGGTGGCATGTGACCTTAAATCCAAGTATGTGTGCAAAATCATCCCATATCTTGGCAAAGACCCCAGTCGTCCACCTGGGGAGAGATTGTCTGAAAATGTGGTGATGAAGCTTATGGAACCGTTTATGGACAAAGGAAGAATTGTTACAACCGACATTTTTTTTCACTTCATTGTCACTAGCACGTCGACTGCACAGCCGGAAGACCACCCTCCTTGGCACAGTCAATAAGATTCGCCGGGAGCTTCCAGATTCAGCTAAAAAGAATTTGGCCCGTGAGGAATTCAGCACACAAGTGTTTTCAACCTCTGGTGCCACACTGACTGTTTATGTGCCCAAACGGAAGAAGACTGTCTGCCTCCTCAGTAGCGTGCACAGCGTGGTGGAGACTGAGGCTACTCGGAAAAAAAAGCCGAACACAGTCACCGACTACAACAGCATGAAATGCGGTGTGGACGTCATGGACCAGATGGTTCGAAAGTACACTGTACGTTCAGGAACACGGCGTTGGCCAGTCACTGTGTTTTACAACATGATTGACATTGCAGCGCTGAACGCACATGTGCTTTATCAGGCATGCACTGGGGTCAAGGAGAGAAGGGTGGACTTCTTGCTGGAGCTTGCAAATGAGCTTGCCCAGTCTCATATGGCAGCCAAGGAGGTGAATGAGCAAAACCTTCAGCAACAACCACCCACACCTGATGTGGGGAAAAGGGCATTGTGCCAGGTGAAGTGTTGCTGCAGGAAAAACCGTGCCACCAAGCGTTGTATGTATTGTGACAAGTTTGCATGTGGCAAATGCATAAAGGAGGTGTGGCAGTGCCAGAAATGTTCACAAAATCTCTAATAAATAAATTTCACCAAGAATGTAAACAAACTGTGTTGACGTCTCACGATTACTACTTACTATTTTCTGTTGCAAAAGTTGAAAAATAAGTTGCAACCTCTATGTAGCTGCTGTATGGGAAACACAAAGGAGAATACAAAAGGTCTTTGTGTCCTGAAACCAACCCAGCCACCCCCCCACCCTAGCTGAGGGGGGAGTAGTTGCCTCAGTAACATAACAATGGTCACAAGCTGAGTTGTTCACACCCGCCATCTGACACCAGCTTGGACTTTATAGGTATAGGTGTCAAATGACACCACTCTGGTCATGCTAGTGTTAAGGTGGCAGAACAAGATGGTGAAAATTGGTAAGATTGCACGAGTGCAGCAGTTGGGTGTTTGTTTGGTGAAAAAAAAAAGATTTAACGCTTTGCCAAGTTGCAAATCATCACACACACACTTGTCAGTTCCGTTTATAGCAAAAACAGAACAACCATTGAAGACTAACTGTCAGTGCCAGATCCTGTCCCGGGCCGAATCCTTTCAGCGCATGCACGTAGACTACGTCACTTCCTTCACTCACAGTCTTTACGACAGAGCTCCTGGGATGAGATATTTGACTGTAAACCAACCATACGACATTTGTTAAATATTTTAATAGTACACATGTAAATATGTGAATGTTTTGTAGTGTTTTTAATTGTTAATTAAAAAAAGACAAAAAGGTGACATTTGCTAAATATTTTAATAGTACTCATGTAAATGTGTGACTGTTTTGTGGTGTTTATAATTTTTGATTTTAAAAAAAAAGACAAAAAGGCAACATTTGTTAAATATTTTAATAGTACACATGTAAATATGTGAATGTTTTGTGGTGTTTTTAATTGTTAATTTTTTTTAAAAAAAGACAAAAAAGCGACATTTGTTAGATATTTTAATAGTGCTCATGTAAATGTGACTGTTTTGTGGTGTTTTTAATTGTTAATTTAAAAAAAAAAGAAGACAAAAAGGCGACATTTGTTAGATATTTTAATAGTACACATGTAAATATGTCACTGTTTTGTGGTGTTTTTAATTGTTAATAAAAAACAAAAGAAAAAACCACCGCAAGACGATATATACAAAAACAACACACAACACTGACAATCAAAGACCAAACAGAAAATAAAATAAAAACTAAAATAAATCGGAATTGACTCAAAACATAAAATTCTAATTATTTTTAAATAGCAGGGTTTCAACCTTTTAAATAGTACACAAACTACCATAAAACAGACCGACAGGATGTATTCGCGTATGCGTTAAAAGGATTGGGCACTGACGCTAACCACCAAAAAACAGCAACTTTGAGTGACGGCAAAGCAGGAGACCTCCAAACCCGACCAATCCATACGAGACTAAAAGCAAGTCGAAAAGACAATGGCTCAGTACCACACAATATTTTCTCATCGATTGACCTCACAATAGAAGTTTGAGCTGAAAAGTACCATTATAATCCCTTTACACATGCTATTACATTGTCACAGTTCACCATGGAGCACAACACATATTGTTGAAAGCACGTGCTTAGTGTCTGTGAAGCCGTTCTGAGCTTCTTTCATGGAGGCTGTTGATTGTAGCGAGAATACAAAACAATAGAAAACAAATTACGGTTTTCAAAGCTGAACAATAGAGCAGTTGCGCGCATCACTCATTGCAGTCAAAGGCAGCTTTAGAACCTATTTTCAGATTGCTAATAGACCAACATGCAATGGGTAAAACTACAAGGATGCAGATAGGTGAACATGCTGTGTACTGTATATACTGTATGTACATATATTAGTTGGAACAGTGGTAAGAGCAGCCGATTAAATGAAGTGGTCGATTAATGTTTGATTAGTGGGACTGATGGGGTCATTTTTCATTAGGAGGAGCCAAATGAATAGTCATTACAAAACAGTGTTGTTGTACAACACAGTGGGTAAAACACTGAGCTGTGGATCTGTCAGGCAGAGAATCAAACAGCTGGGCTGCTACCCTGCAGGTTTCAGAAGATAATTGCAGTATGTGACTTATTGTCAGACCTTCCACACTACTGGATGATGACAGTTATTAGATTTGGGAGTGTTGGAGCAAAAATCTGTCTAAAAGTCTGTAGGAGTGTAGCTGGTTTGGAAACCCCAGGCATTAATGGCTTAGATTGAGACACTCGAATGGACTGATCAATGAACATTTGGATGGCCAATCCTTCTAAATCCGTGTATCATTCATTCATTCGTTTTTCATTATGTAACAAAATTATGAAAAACGGAAGAAAAAACACTCATTATTTGATATTTGTCTCCAAAACCAAAATGAAAAAAATGGAAAATGCCTTGTTTTTCAAATTCAAGCTCTTTTGCTTCGGTAAAGAAAACGAAAAACGGAAAACGAACACCGTTATTTGTTTTCTCCATTACGGATTTGCCAAAGTACGTGACCCGGAAGTGAAGTGTGAAGCTGAGATGTCTTTAGCTCTGCAACACTCAGGAGTCTCTAAATCCTCCGAAATGTCCGTGAGGAGGTTCTTGTGCCCAACACCAGCTAAAGCGAAAAGGACACGTTTCGGATGCACAGTTGGAAGCAGCGATCTTGTCATGCCGCACTGTCGTTAGCATAGCCGTTAGCGTCGGATGAGAGTACACTTCCGGGTCACGTACTTTGGCAAATTGGTAATGGAGAAAACGAATAAAGATGTTAGTTTTCCGTTTTTCGTTTTCTGTACCGAAGCAAAAGAGCTTGAATTTGAAAGGCGTTTTCTCTGAATGATACACGGATTCTTCGATCCAATTCCGTTTGCCCTTCTGTTCACTAACCCCAACCAGTGGATGATTGCCACCTCTGAACTTGGTTCCACTGGAGATTTCTTCCCATAAAAAAGAGGGAGTTGTTTCTTCCCACTGTCGCTAAATGCTTGTTCATGTAGAGCTTGTTGGGTTTTTTCTTTCTTTCTTACTGTAGACTCTATATTTTGTTAAGTGCGCTGAGGTGACTTTGTTGTAATTTGTGCTATATAAATAAAGTTGAGTTGAGTTTGCTCAAATCACAAACTCTGGAGAGAAGGTTTTATCTGATCAGAATTTTTAAAGTACATTTAGGTTAATACTAAAAATTAATACATTTTTGATCAATACAAGAAGATACAAAATACAAGAAGATACACAAAAAAACCTATTGAAGCACAATCATTAATAGCCGTGAAAACCTGATCAGATGAAAGCGTTGCTCTATCTTTTGCTAGAAACTACTAAAGGAGCGCTATACGTGTGACGGTGACTCGAAGTGACACCACACTCTCATCTCAAAGACGTGCAGTATACAGTATGTCCGACGTTACAAGAACAGCTTCCTTGGTTCTGATCTTTCTCGCCTTTTAATGTCATTTATCTTTACATGATGGTGTCAGAAGTCAATCTAGTATTTTTTCTGCCTTTTGTGAAACAAAAGGGAAGAAAAAAGGGTGCCTGTGTATAATGATATCATAAGCAACTCAAACGTTGAGTATACATAATTCTAAGGGATGCACTTTCTGTGTAAAAAAAGCTAAGCATACATAGATTAATGATTTTATTACCTGGATTGGGAGGCTTTATAGTTAATGATTGCTCTAGGGACATACAGTATAATGTTAAAGTTTGTCCAGTATCCAGTATAAATCTACCCCTAAATACAGTGTACACTACACACTATAGAAACAATGAAGCCAACATATTGTATTATGGAATGAAAATTGTTTAGTTTTAAGGGTAATATTACATTACAGCCTTTCATAACATCACTCTTCTTCTCAGTCAGTTAATTTATTGTTGAAAAAATCTCTTCTAATACACGTGCACTGCTATCAAGTTAAAAGTCACCCGGAAAAAACTTTTTCTTTTGCGCCCCCCCCCCCCCTTTGAAGAATCAAACATTTACAGCCCCTACCTCCCCCTGATTTCAACAAAATGAGTTAAAAGTTTTACCTTTATTGCAAAAAAAATTAAATTACGACTATTCTTCTTCAAAACTCAAAAATAAAATTCATTTAAATGTGCAATAACATATTTTAGAAGAGTAGAAGTAAAGTTTTTTTAAGTGCAAATATTATTTATTTATTTATTACTAATGCTTAATATTTAGGAAGGCCGTTCTTGAGTTTGGGAACCACTGAAGAACCCCTCTACACTTGACAGCCACTGTTCCTTGTTTGACTTAATTACATTAAATGAATATTCATGCGGTGAGTCCTCAATCATCAAGGGTGGCACCTAATGAGTCATAGCAGGTGGCTTTGATTAAAATATACTTCAATGTATTAGAAACTTGTCTGAAAGGATCCTTCAAAGAAAATAATTTTGCCTTATTTACACGACGGATGTCATAAATTTTTAAATCAATTAATTCAAGATAAATTGCTCGAGAAAAAAAAAATAAAAATAAATAAAAAAAAACATTTAAAATTGCTACTTGAAAGTTTGTTTTCACCATCACAGTCAACAACACACTTTTTGATAGTTTTGGAAGGTTTCACACGTTGCATTGTGGGATGTGAAATCCTGTAAACATATACATGGAAGTGTTTCTCCTTCATTCTTACAATCATTTATTGTGTTTCTTTGGGATTCACTTGACACTATTTTTGTTGTAGTTCTTTCCCGTGATGTCACCTCCAGTGACGTGTAATGAGGGTAGGCAAGGTAGGCAGTGCCTACCCAAGGGTGAATTGATATTTTGATTATTTGATTTCATTATAATATAATTATAAATAATTTTTCAATTTCCGATAGCCTACAATACCTATAAGTTTGACAGTGTCAGAATTTTGTGCTTTTTATAAAACATCGCTATTTCCTAACCGCTGTAAGGCAGGAGGAGGCCACACCCCTTCTGAAAGGCACGTTGCTGCTCTGCCTTTGTTCCCATAACGTGTTTTTATGTGTTTGCGCATGCGCATTCAGTTCCCCAAGATGACAACCATTAACCGCGCTATGCTAAATGCTATACATAAGTTCACAGTGCATTAGTTAATTGATATCACGAGACCGCTGCTGCTGCGTTCTCTTGCTAGTCGGCAGGATAACACTACAGGCAGGATGACAGCGCTAGAGACGATAGAGAAACTTTTTTTTGAGGAATAACGACAGCTTTTAAAAGATGGAGACCAACACCTGAGCTACCAGACCTTCAGCAAAGGTAAGGTCAGAAAATTGTTCGTATTTTCAACATTGAAAGGTACAAAAGAAAGGATTGGCTTTGTGGATGCGCCTCATTGAGGCTGTTCTGAGTTGTTGTTGTCATTTTCTCCTTGTTTCTGTGTTTTCAACACAAACAACGGATGCGCTGCCGTGTCATGAGATATATCTTGTTGGGAGAGTATGGAGGCTATGTTAAATAATTGTTTATGTTTCTTTAATGGTTTCTTTAATGATGTTGATTTTGTTAGATGGCTAAATGCTTGTTCATGTGGATCTTGTTGGGTTTTTTCTTTATTATGAATTTTATATTTTGATAAGCGCATTGAGATGACTTTGTTGTAAATTGCGATATACAAATAATGTTGATTTTAATTGAATTAACACTTGCCAGCAGAAACATATGAAATTGTCGTTGGTGTTGACATTGGTGGTCTCGATTTGGAACGCCCTGCCTACCCTACCCTAGTGCTCATGACACGTCACTGGTCACCTCACTGCACGAGACATTTGATTTTGGCTAGGTTTGGAATTTTTGCATATCAACCCTGAAATAAGCATTCAACATTGTTTTTGTTGGTGTCGGGAAGTCAAATCGGCAGAGTTTTGGAGGGAAAACACAAGAAACAAGTAATAACACTTCTATGCATCTGTCTTCACAACCCACAATGCAATGGGCAACCTTAATAAACAGTGTTTATGTTGGAGATAAAACCAAACTTTCAAGTGGCAATTTCTTTTTTCGAGAAAATGATCTTATATATTGATGTATGAGGCCTACAATGTTCATCTCCAGTGCCTTTAAGTGGCTAAAAAAATGTAATGCAAAGGAACATTTTTAAATGCATGGAACTTGATCATTATGTGTAAACTGGTTTAAATCAGTAACAGAAATGTTTTCCTTCAACACGGTAAAAGCATGCATGCTGAAACACGCGCTAAGTTTACATCTGTGAGAAATGGAAGCATGTTTCTCGGACGTGCGTGGATGGACTGTGTAGATGTGATGGTGACACACAGGGTTTTGAGACTCACCAGTAGTGGAAGAAATGTTGACATCGATGCTGATCTCTGGGATGCCTCCTCCCTTCAGCGCTGCCACACAAGTGTACGTGCCGAAGTCGGTGAACTTGAGGTCGATGATGTCCAGGTTGGTGGTTCCAGGGGAGATGTCGGGGTCCGTCTGGGTGATGACCATACGCTCCGAGCTCCGCAAGCCTCGACCATTCTTCAGCCAACTAAACGTCAGCTCCTCAGGAGGGGTCGCCTCCACCTATAGGGAGCAAGTATTAATTTATTTTTTAACAAGCTGGATCTTGTTATTACAGATGTTGAAAGAGTGTGTCCTTTGCTTCATCTATACCTGGCACGAAATCTTGACTTCCCGTCCAATTTGGATGTTGTCATCGTTGTGGTAGGGGTCGGGAGTGATCCAGAATCGTCCCTTTTTCAGAGCTGTGAAATAGAAACAAGCTTAATGAGACTAAATTAACATTTATTTGACAGGCGTGTACACCCAGCTGTCAAGAGCTTACCGTTCAACCAATAGCAAAATTCAGTTGCGATAGCCGGCATTCAACCATTAGTGGCAAGTATACCGGACATTTTACAGCTAAATATGCAAAATTTAAATACTTTTACTAAAGTGATGGGCAGTTACTTTAATCTGATTACTTTTCCCATTTAACAAGTAAAGAGATTATAATTCTTGACCAACACTAATCATGACCCTGTCAATCTGAACATGCTGTTGTTACGAACGCTGTAATGTGTTTTGTTGGCTGTGTTATGTTGTGGTCGATCTGTGCAGAGAGCATTCACAGCGTGGAGCAGGAAAACACACAAATGGGCTGTCAAGAAGAAAACCAGGAATACAGTCCCTATAAATCAGCAGCTCTCTGTGTGACGCAAACAGCAGCACGGATGCAGGCTCATGCACAAGAGCCTAGTGACACACATGCACACACGTATACTCAATGCACGGGCACACTGTGAAATCCGAAGGATACCTAACAAAGTATTCACCATTTCTAATCCAATTCAGTTTGCAAACAGCATTTTCAAAGCAGAGCTCCTCCGTACAGAAAGAAGAAGATGAATTCATTATAAAGGCGTGCTGTATTGGTTCCAAAACCTGTGTCTACTCCACAATTCATCTTCACAGCAGCAAAATCTGACGGCACCATGGAAATCTTTTCATCTCGCAATTCCCAAGCGACATTATCATATTCAGCTCGGTAAAAAGGGAAAATGAAAACAATACCTGCGTGTCAGATTTAAACTCAGGAAATTGAATGTGCAAAACATTGTGATGCCTGCCAAGCTGCAATCAGAAGGAACGGGAGTGACACACGCCTCCTAGACTCCATCCTCTTCCTCCTCCTCTTCACGTTTAAAATCACTGTCGGTAGGCAGGGCATCCTATTTCTCACGCGTGGCAGCGACAGAAATCACAATCATGTCAATGCCCTCCAAACACCACTGAGCATTTGCGTTCCATCTCGAATACACAAGCTATACATTCGTTTCGTCACGGCGCCACCTGTCAGTTGTGTTACATAACATATATAATTCAATAGTCCTGTTGTGGAAGCTGACAATTTGTATAATACGGTGTGTGGCATACATCTGTGACCTTTATGGTTACAAAACACAAAACATAAGCAGTGGCTCGTGATCATTTCCTGTTTATGCCCCGCTCTGCATCAACAGCATACATCATCTCCTGTACAGATGCCAAAATCCAATTTTTCCCAACGGCAGCATACACAGAAAAAGGTTAATGAGACATTACAAAGTCTACAGTGCCGCTATTAAGGCGGCATCTCTGAGAGCAAACGCAAACTTGTTCTTTTCTTCGCGTCAGACAGCGAAATCACACTGAGAGCTACAGATGAGTGTCGAGCGTTTTGTGTCTCACCAACATTCTCACACACAGTTAAATTCTTCTTTTTTTTCATTTCATATCCATACACATTTCAACATATTTGGGTGGGGAAAACTGAATTAGCTGTGAAATTACCTTTATGAAAATAATTTCTTATCACAAGCCAGACACTGTTGTGCCACATTCAATGATAGTAATAAAGAACATAATTTAACTTGTGTGTTCCCTTTTTTTTTTGGAGGGGGGGGGGCAATAAATGGATACCCTGCAGGTGTTAGCAGCAACACAACCATAAAAACACACACCAGAGGTCTGAGGCAGCAGCAAAGATACTTATTATATGATTACATAATCTGATTTGTGGGTCATGTCTTTTAAATAAACTTTTATTTTGAAAGGCATGCTGTGGAATGCATTATGCGGGAGAAAAATATATAGATTTATGTTTAAAAAAAGATTATGTATGTGTGTTTGATACAGCTATTTTGGAAAAAAAACTAACTTTGGTTGGTAGACATGGTCGCGATTTAGTGACAAAACATGGCAAAATGTGGGTCCCAGTGTGAGACCAGTTGAGAATTACTGATGTAGATAATGACAATGCCCCCAAGTTTCCCAATAAGCAGTTAGAGAATAAGTAAAGAACAATACTGTAAAATAATAAAAATACATATTTGGATTATAAGGATAATAGTTTGTTTTTTTGCTTGGAATATAAATGTAAATTTATCTGAGAATGAACTGGAATTAAACAGCTTGCGCTAAGCCGAGAGGCTTGCATTAAAATGAATGAACTTTACCCTTAGATCAGATTATGAAGTCTGATAATAAGCTTAATGACCAAGTTTTTTCCCTCTTCACTGTTCTAAGAGTCTTTCTCAGGGTGACTCATCCCTCCCTCATTTCTACGCACATCAAACTACACTGCTGCGTGTGGGCACTCATGCATATTCCAGGAATGGTTCAGTCCTTGTCTTCTCCAACTTTGGCAAATCCTTTCCTGCCATTTCTACCTTTGCATTAATATTGAATGGTGAGAAACACATTTCTGCAAATCGACTACATTTGTGTACAAGACGGATAAGTGGGCATTGCTTCACCTCTTGGTGGAATTGGCTCGGACAGCTGTGGTGACTACAGCAGTTAGTGTTTCCCATATGCATGGTTAAAAGTCTTAAGCCAGTGATTTTTAAAGGGACTGTGATGAATGTGCAAGGTGAGAAGAGCTGAGGTGGGAGACTTTATCGAGTGACTCTCCTCTTGCAAGCATGAATATTTAAAGAAACCTCTGCTTGGAGACAGAACTTTCCCATTTGCTCCTGTGATAAACTGTATCACCCCACAATGCACGCTGTTTTCACAACATTATCAACCCGTGAAGAGGGGCATTGTGTATTTACATTGGAAGCGTACACATACTTTATTATTCCACATTATGTGCAACCTTGAACCACTACCTGCGAAGGTTTCACCGTCTTCATAAAAGTTAGTCACTCATTAATGTTGTAAGACACTGTCGCCTAAACGGAAGGCTAAGATTTGTCTCTGAGGGAAGTTATTGTAGATCTACTGAAAAAGTAAATGTCAAGGGAACGTAATGAGTTGGTATGAAGGAGGCAGATTGTATGGAAAACCTTGAGGCAAACAAGTATCTGCAATATATCACACACACACACACACACGCAGTGTCTCTTTACAACCAGCTAATGTAGATAGGGCACCAAACTAGTTACAAAAGTGATTAGGCTTTTTAGGGGCTGTACTTCTTACTAAGACTATTGCAGAGGTCAGGACATATTTAGGGGTTCTCAAATAGAACAAAAGGTGTGTAGAGTCACCTCTCTGCTAAAAGACTACAGTGGATTACACTAAGGCTGGTCTCAAAGCCTGCATCAATGGCCACGGTTACATGATGTTTTTTAATTCGGAATAAATAATTCCGAATTAAGTGTTCTGCTTTGTGTTTACATGGAAATAGTGATTCCCGAACAAGGTTTACATAGAAAACTGGTTTATTCGGCTTTAGACAATTCCGCTTTAGGTCTGGGGGTTGGGAAGGCTCTGATTGGACAGGAGGCAGAGTCGGCGCCAGGCAGTATTAACTAAGGGGGCATTAAAATATATTTTTTTACTACCCTAAAAAAAGCTGTAATTTTTTTTGAGCATGGACCACAAAACTGCTGAACTAAATCCTAAACAGTCCTATCGTGTGGGGAGACCTGGTCCAGGACCTGGGGAGGGAAACACGGTGCAGCGGCCTTAAGTTCTTGCTCTAATTTCTCCATAAATATCACACAAACTGAACAAGTTAAAAAAAATAAAAATGAGAGAGAAAAAAAAAACAAAAAAAAACTGGTTTTTGTTTTCTCTGTATTTCTGTTTTGGTTTTAAATCAGAAAACCAAAATAACCACACTGTTTATTTGTTATTTTGATTTGATTTTAAAACGGAATAACCAAAGAACATAGGGTACACGGATTCCTAATGCTTATATAAACACAGCCACAAAAACAAAGTTAGCTCGCTAACATACCTTATGAAGTGGTCGCTGCAGCATCAGCAGACTCTGCTCCTCCCGACCACAGACGTAGGTTTAAAATCCACTTTTTACCGCGTTCTGTGAGCTTTTCACATTTCTCACCTTTGTGAATGACAATCTTTGCTATAAAATCTCTTTTCCTTTTCTTGGTTAGAACGATTGGAGCAGCCGTAACTCCACAAAATATGGGCATTTTGATGATTTCAGACGGCAGATTGTTAAGCTTCCTGCTCTTCATTTGAATTTAGCGCTATCGTTTTGTCGCAATACAGCAATGTGAGTGACGTCACGTGAATCAACGGTGCAGGCCATAGACATATACACATTACAACAGCTCTATGGTACGTTCAATAGCACAAAAACGTTAAACAATTACACCACAGTATATTATATCTATGGAGCAGACTCCAGTGAATGTCAGTGAATGGACACATTCAGTTGATAGCCAATCAGATATCTTTGATGAATAAAAAGCTCCCCTGTAGTGGTCGAGAAGAGTGTGTGTGTGTGTGTGTGTGTGTGTGGGGGGGTGGGGGGGGGGGGGGGGGGTGGGGGGGGGGCACAGTAGGTCAGCTGGGGGGTCACTGCCCGTGAATACCACCCCATGACGCCGGCACTGACAGGGGGTGAACGTGACGTATCACGTCTATCAGGAGAAACACAAGACAAACCTTTTATTGTTGGCTACAACACAGAACACCACACATGAGAAATGTTTTCACCCTTGTTTTGATTGTAGTTTTAAAGCAGCAGCTCGACAATAACACACGGTTTCAGTTTGGACCGCGGAGCGGAAGAGAGACAGGAACTAATCACCAGTAAAAAGCCCAGTAAAACTCTGGAAAACAATCACCAGGAATACATTTTGCTCCCTGAAAGATAGTAGCTCTAACAACAGGTACAATGATAAACTTGGTGATATTACAGCCTGTGAATGCAGTACAGGGACGCCTCCGGGTCCTAGTGCCAGCCGTCTGGTGAAGCCTGTTCCGTTTACCGCATATACCGAGGTCCGTGTGTGTTTAATAAGTCTGTGTGTGTCCGTGTAAAAGTCAGCATGTTTATGCTTACGTCCATCCACTCTTTTCATTATATCCATGTCTTTTAAGGCTCTTATTAAATAGAATTACAGTATCTAATTCGGAATTAAAAATGCAATAAACCAGCCACCTAATTCGTAATTAAATTAGAATTAGGAATTATGTGTTTACAAGGTCAGGTTAAAGAGGATTTAACTTTTATTCCGCTTTAAAGAGGAATTAAAGCTCCAATGTAAACGTTGCCAATGTGCATAGCAGAGTCCCCAAACTGTCAGCAGAAGAACTCACAAATAGACCATTTGGTTCCAAATTATTGTGCAAAGTAAGCCGCTATTACCCTTAACAGTATAGAGATAAAACAGGCTTTCTCAACTGTGCTGAACAACACAATATTTAATTTACTAGGGGTGGAACGTTTTCCAAAGTTCACGAAATGAGACAATATACGATACCGGGCTCAAGATAACAATATGAGATGACATTTTTGGAAAGTGAAAAAAATACTTTAATTTCAACTCTTGATATACTGACACACTTTATAGGTCAGTGGTTCCCAAACAGGGTACACAAATCCCTAGGGGTACAGGAACACACTGTAGGGGGTACTTGTAAAGATTTAACAATTAATTTATAAATAATCGGTAAATGTTCTGAATTTATTTATACGCCATTTGTTTTTTTTGTTTTTGGGACAAATTCCCCACAAACTAACAGTACTAATGCTCCATAAAATACAAATTCTTGTAATATATTAAAACAGAATTATTTTATGTTGTAGATGCCATTTTATCACACTTTAGTTTTGACAATAGGAGACAATAATTAGCTACAATTTACCAAGCAAGGAGATGTATTTACTTACTATTGAAGTAATAACATGAAGATTGCATTGGAATTTTCTTTTTAAACAAATTCCACTTTGAATTCCACTCATTGTTCTGAATTTGTAGATTAAGCCTTAGGGAACCAATGTTGGAGACACAATTAGAGGTTTAGGAGAGCCCTCTGTTCCACACATTCAATTAAATTAAATTCAACTCTAATAGTCATCTCGAAGCGCTATCAAAATATAAAATTCTTAAGAAAACAGAATAAAAAACCCAACAAATCCACATGAAAAAGCATTATGGAGAGAGTAGCATTATGACAGAAAGAGGGGGTACACAGGACAAGAAAGATTAGAAACCACTGCTCAAGGCGTAATCTTTCAACTCAAGTGAATATATATAAACATGAACATTTTTCCATTTTTAAGAACAAAAAAATGCTACTCTGCAAATAGACCACAAAAACAAAGACGGACAATTCATGCCAGTCTAACATTTAAATCAAATAATGTCATCATGAAACAAATAGTGTTATTTGTGTAATACTTTGCATAACAAGTCTTTTAAAACATCAAACTGGAACGATCAACACAAATCTGACCCAAGCAAGCCTGTCTTTTTAACTGCAGGAGACTATGGATCTTATCGCATAATGCATTGCTCCACTCCTATTATCTATTCATGTGACAGACATTTCATGGCCAGACATGGTGAGTTTGATGAAAAACAATACGGAAATGAGGGATGTATTTGATTAATACTAACAGGAAAGCATGTGGTGCACACTCAGTAATATTAATTTTTTTTTACTCACTGCAGAGTTCTACAACCTCCGTCATCAGATGCTTTAAAAACACAACATGTCCATGAATTTTGATGACTATTGCAATGGCTGACTAACATTTACAAGGATCAATTAAATAATCTACTCACTGAACCTGGATTGTGGCAACACACCAAGCCCCTGTGCTTTGGTATCTGCTTCTTTCACACGGCAACATGAAGGTTCTGCACGCTTGCTTTTCCTTTGCCATACATGTTTATCGCATTGTGTTTTGCTTTCAAGTTGCACGAGGTTCCGCGTTGCTCTGATGGCGTTTTTTCTTTGGATCATCACCCTATATATTATCAGCTCCTGCAATGCCTCTTCTTTTTCTATGGAAGGTGAAGGGCTTTTGTTGGATTCTCTGTAGCTTTAATAACTTAGGAATAAAGAGTGGCCTGACTGTACATGAAAAGTGCAGATAATCGCCACAAAAATAAAAGAAGCCTGGGATGATGTTGTTTTCTTCAACAGGGAGCTGTGTCACACGGCAAGATTACGAAACGAGCACGCACGCATACTGCGCATTAACACGGAATGAAAAAAGACAGTGGCATCTCTTATAGAAATACATACTGTACATACATCTCCCACGCTTTCCCTCTTCTTCATATACACTCTGCCTTTGTCTGCAGAAGAAAGGCCCGTCTCCTGCTGCTCTCACTCTCAATGATTATTCACCTGTCTGCTCAAGGCTTTGCCTCATTTTTCAGTCCGTCCTGTCCGTCCATCTCTCAGCAGGCGTCAAACTGTGCCTCGTCATTCACCCGTATGGTGAATATCAGCATGAAAAGCTGAACTCATCTATCCGAGCCAGATGGATGTCTTTGGAAACCGCCAATCGCCACAGCTGTTTAGATGAAGGGTAAAACTAAGAAAAAGGACATATGACGAGCAAAATATCCAAAACTAAGCCACACATATACATAGACCTACAATAAACCGCCTTACACTCAATAAAATTAAAAAAAAAATCCTTCATCTTGTGTTAGCTTTCTGTTAGCATCTCTTATGATCACGGGTCAGTTTGACCCATGTCTTAAAGGGGCAATGTGTAAGACTTGCAAGCAATTTCTGCCACCACCAGGTGGCATATTAAGAGTAAAACCAACACCTCCGCCATATCCGATCCTGACCACTGAAAGTACGAGTGACAAAATTCTCTGCTACACCCTGCAAATGTTTTCGGCGGGCCCCTGTGGGCCCATGCATGTGTGATGCGTTCATGAATGAACATGTTTAAGCAGTTGTTTGTTAGTAGTAAACCTCACGGGTAGTGCACCAGTGAGTTCTGTAATGGTTTGTTACCAGAGTTGGCCTAGTTCAGGGACTGCTCTGCTGTAAATAGGCTCATACTCACCAAACCCATGGAAAATAGGTACTACAGGTTGGCCGGACCGGCAATATTTATTGATGTATATATAACTATGTAATCTAAAAAAAGTTTATTAAAACTCACATTTTTATTTTAGGTATTTCAGACATATTTAAAAGTTGAAAATTCCCAATATTTCTACATATTGCACCTTTAAATCAGCTGTAAAATACACTAAAACTATTATCTGTCATCTCATGTGTTTCTTATCTCTTGGTTACCTTGTTAGGCTTCCTAAAAAATGAAAATATTGGCAGTAATAATTTCAGTGTGGGCTTCTGCGCCATTTTTCTGTCAGCGTTCCCCTAGATTTAAATTTGTTTTTAAAAATGATAAAACGATCCACAAGAAAACTGACAGCTAGTGGGAAAACTTGATATGGAATATATTTTATGAATTATTAACTGCCATATAATTGTAACATGGTTCCCCAGTTTCTCATTTAATTAAATTGTAGTTTTTTTTAATAGAATTTCTAAGGCAATTACAATTAGTTCAATTATATGAACTCAATTACAATTCAATTATGATTATAACACCAACAGATAATTTTTATTACAATTACAGTTGTAATTATGCCATAATTGTAATTAATTATCAAATACGTGATTACAATTATAATTGATTATTTAGTATAAGTTATGCACACATTTCTTCAGTCATGGGAAAAAAAGTTTAGAAGGATTGACTACAATTTTAGGATAAATTAGCAAAGCAGGCACAGTATGTGCACGAGCAAATAAGTGCATGTATCCACACAATGGAACAGAGGCAGTCAATAGTACCTGTGAAAGCCAGAGCTGTGCTGGTCGTGTCCAGTCAGTCATTTCAACTGGGAATTGTTGAATGGAAACATATTGAGGTTTGTGCCAAAGCAAAATGTGCCGCAGGCCATTGACATGTTGGTTCACATGCTGTCTGTCAGGGTTTTATAGTAAATAGCCAAACATTTTCAAAGTGTACAGTGGACAGAGAAATAGACTTTTTAAATACAGAAAATGGCCATACATCACACTAAATAAACAAAAATGGTAACAAACATACACAAAACAACAACAAAATGAGAACAAAAGTAAACAAACCAACAACATAATCAAACAAAACGGCAAAAATGACTAGAAAAATCCCACTAAATGACAGATAATACACAAAACAACAAAGATATACAAAATGACAACAATACACATCACAACAAATATAGATACATAACATGACAGAAAATACACAAATGATGACAAAAATATATATTTTTAAATGACAAACAAAACCGCAACAAATAACACATAATGACTCCAAAAACCTACTAAATGACAGATAATACACTAAACAACAACATAGATATATGCAAAAAGTCAACAAAGATTTACAAAATGACAACAGAAATACATATCACAACAAATACATATACATAACATGACAGGAAATACACAAATGAGAACAAAAATACACAAAATGATAAAAAATATATATTTTAAATGACAAACACAAAATGGCAACAAAAAACACAAAATTACTTCAAAAACCCACTAAATGACAGATAATAGACAAAGCAATAACATAGATATATGCAAAAAGTCAACAAAGGTATACAAAATGACAACAATACATATCACAACAAATATATACAACATGACAGAAAATACACTACATGATCAAATATATATTTTCAAATGACAAATATAACGGCAACAAATAACATAAAATACACAAATGACAAGGAAAACTTCACAAAATAACAAAAACCCACAACACGTCGGATAATACACACAACAAACAGAGAATGAAAAAAAGGGAAAAAAAGAAAACGGAATCTCCTTGGAGTCTAAAATGAGTAAAACATGTTGACAACAAGCCTGGATCATGTATTAGAATATATAAATCCAACCACATCACACAGAGGAGAATGTTAGGCTCTGAAAAAAAAAAAAAAAAAAAAAAAAAAAGAAAAAAGCACTACATCAGCAGAAAAACCTTCTATAAAATCCAAACATGATGCCAATAATTTACTATGGCTTATAGTTAAGTTTTATGATCGGACTTAAATGGCTACTGCAAATGAATGAATTTAAATGAAAGATCACCAATGTTGATACACATTAACACAAAATCCCACGTGTCTCCTTTTAAACAGATGGAGGACGACTGATTAACGATTGATATGACAGATATGACAAAAAACCTTAGGCAACACAGACACGAATGCATACAGTTACTGTATATTGGGAAACCGGGATAATGCTGCATGCACACTTTAGGAATCTATTCATATAAATTAATCCAACAAATTACACTAATCTGTTGAAGCAGATTATATCAAATATTTTCTAACAAAAAAAAACCTAAATGTGTTGCTGTACTTGCCCCTAATTTTACGAACACGAGTACTGTTGTGGGTGTCACAGCAAATATTTCTCTTCTTTTGAATGAACTGAGCAATGGACACAAATAAGTCACCAGTAGTGTTAATATTCGGACCCATGGTGACACATACACCTCAGAATATACGGAAGAATAAAACTTAAACAATAAAGTAATGTAATTTGGAAAGCAACAGAATTTAAAAGCAATTATCCTCCAATTTAGTTTCATATAAAACACAAGACAGCAAAGCATGCTGGGAAAGCTGTGCTCTGGATGGTGCAATAAAATAGTTGAACCAATGTGGAAATATTGACTCAACAATAGCACGTTACTTATTAAAAAGTACCAGCACTTTTTTTAGTGTGTCATTATTTTTGTTGATACTCATTACTGCTCATTACTGTTATACTGTATAAAAAGGATATAAAATGGTCTCGGTCTATTTTATTGTTTTGCTTGAATTTGAAGTTAAAATAATTTTGTAAAATGCTAGAATTAATCTGAATGTGGGCATTTTGCGTAACAACTATGATTTTTGAGAAAACAGCAAATATATGTATTTTGGTGTAACGGTGTGTGACAAATGTATAAAAGCAAAAACTATGACAGTAACTACTACTTCGAATTAAAATCGAAATATTATTAATAAACATCCATCTTAAAAGCAGTACTTTGAGAATAAAATGCAAATGGATGCATTTTGAATTGATTACCACATGGAATTAATTGTGATTTATCTCCATTTAAATTGTTAAATGCTGACCTGCGCTATACAAATAATTAATGGGATGAAGTGCAGTGTATTGAACTGCATTTAAAGTCGTGTCTGCTGACCCTTCATAAAGAGGATCCTCTCAGCATGGTGATAGGATGTCAGTTGCCTGCTGGGCCGGCTGTGGAGTGAGCCCATCCCTGGAAAGCAGCCTGGCTGGTGGGACAGTATGGCTGGAGAAACAACCATCTGCTGGGGGAGATGTGTGTGTTTTCACACACATACACACACACACACACACACACAAAACCCCCATTTGGCAACAGCAGTGTGTTGTGGCTTCTCAAGGACTGGAGAGAAGGATAAACAAGCTGAGAAAGTCAATGATGAGGCCACAGGGTGACCGTGGAAAAATGTAGAGTAAATCCAGAGCAGCACAACACATTTGTTATTTCATGAACACATGGTGCACATGCACATGAATTCAAGTGCACACAGACTCGTGATCAGCTTTTCCCTTCAAGTGATTTCAAACTATTTTGGCCTTTATGGTTCTACACCCACACGGATTACACAGGTCTGCTATTGGCCAATTTGGCACATCAGCGCTGGACTCTTTATTATGCAGATGCACACATTGCAGTTCCTATTCTACTCTTCTTCTTTAGATGCACTCACACACAAAGAAACACGCGCACGCACGCACGCACGCACGCAGCAAATAGTGACATTTCATGGTAGAAATTAAAGCATATAACTGTTAGAGTAACAAAACCCCAAATCTACTTTGATGTTGCTGAATGTGTACTAAGTAGTGCTGTTTATTGGTCCTAGTCCAACTTTTAATATTTTAGTAAAAGTAAGTAGTTGTGCGTATTTAGTTGTATAATGTCAGAGTGACTGCGTTTTAGGGTTGAAGGGTTGAATGCCACCAACAACAAAATGAATTTTGCTATTGGCTGAGACAGGTTATTTGGATTATTGTGCGTCATCAATTTTAACTGTTGGCTCCGCCCCTCCTACAAAATCTGAGAGGAAGGAGGAGGGTTTCCTCCAATCACAGCCCTCAGTGAGCATTGATTGACAACCTCATTGAGGAACTCCTTTCTTCAGCTGTGATGTCTTTGCTGAATGATTAATTGCATTTGCAATATTATCGCAATATCATAAAATGCAATTTTCTAATCGCAAAGGCTGCAATTTTTTACTTATTTATTTTTCTTGTCCTGTCCTGTTTAAGAAGTGCAGTCCTCATGTTTACATGTTTCATGAAACGTGACGTTTCATAGCTTTTGCTATACTTTCCAATAGGGGCAGTCACAGATTTTTTTGGGTCACAGACTTTGGCACAACACCACCAGCCTCTGGGATACGGGACATGCTATAGAAGCTAAGTAAACCCAGGAACCTGCTGCTTCGCCTACCGTGAGTCTACGGTAACTGTTAACTCATTCAGTGCCAGCCAGTCTCAGATTTTCTACCCCCCTCAGTGCCAGCCGTTTTTGAGCATTTTGACTGATTTTAAAGACTCACAGAATATCTTCTACTATGACTATCTGAAATCTGACACCATATTCTGAAAGATTGAAGCCTCTACTTTCATCAAAAAAAAAAATTGTTTCTGGCTCGTTTCATTCTTTTGTAATCAGCCGTTGCATAGAGCAAGATTTACACAAATCTTCAGTTTCAGAGCAAAAGCTGAGAAAAAAGCCTTTTTGTAAAAAAAAAAAAACCCTGTCAGTGACTTTAAAGCCTTTTTTTGCTTTAGTGACAACTCTAACATCTGAACATCGTTTCCTTATATATGAAAAAAAAAAAAAAAAAAAAAACACAAACCGGGCTTTTGATGGCAAAATTATTATTATTTATCTATCTGGGTCAGAGTTGAATGGATTTCTTACTGTATTTCAACTTTCTCTCCTGTCAGTCTGTACACATAACTTCCTCTTCCTCCCGGACATGCAGAGGGTCACTGCTTACCCCGTTTTGTTATCGTTTTATCTCACATTCGTCACACTATCCATGAGTTCCACACTTGCTCTGGTCGGAGTGTGCACTGCTGTGCGCTGCCGGGAACGTCAGCTCTGCACGCAGCGCCATTTTCTGTCTCGTAAACTCCTTTCCTCTCTCCCTCTGAGCTCCGATGAGCATGGATGATCTCTCATCCAAAGGTGCGCTGCTACCTCCTACATGTCACCTATTAATTTGCTATCTGGCTCACAGGCTGGGGGTATTTTGTACCCACCTCCACCCGACACGCAGGGATGACCCGTTTGGCTCGGTTAGTTGATGGTTTTATCTCACGATCACAACATTATCAATAATACACTCAGGTCCACACATGTTCTTGTTAGTATGTGGTGTTGTGAGCTGCTGGATACGTCACAATATCACTTCATAGCGCCATTATCTCACTTCTTTTCCTGCTTCTTCCTCCTTTGCTGGGTAGCATCAGTGGCTAATCTCTCATCTAAAGGTGCACTGCTGCCATCTTCAGGACACAGTTGGTTACTACAACACCCCACAGCTTAGATATTGATGAGGGACCGCCGCCAGAGTGTTTTCTAGTAATCCCCGTGAAAAAATGCAAATGACGAGATATCTCGTCAATGGCGATGAGCGTTTGGATTTGAAATGACGAGATATCTCGTCAATGGCACTGAGTGAGTTAAGCTCCGAGGTTTCCTCAGAGCCAGGCGTTTAGACTTTGTTTGTGCTGTTTTTAGTGTTTCTTCGGCTTCCTTCACTGAAGCCGGTGTTGTGCCAAAGTCTGTGACCACTGCGGCTTCTCGGCGGTAGAGAAGAAGAGTGCTACGTCAACTGCGTAAACCTCTTCGGAGTTATTTACTCCCCCTTAAACATGACGCTCCGGTGGGTGAAGTAAATGCAAACTGGCGAAGAATTTCAAACGTGTTTAAGGGGGAGTAAATGTCCGCCGAGAAGCCACAGGGGTTGGAACTGTTGCGACCTCAAGTCACAGATTTTTTCGGGTCACAGACTTTGGCACAGCAGCCGTCTTCCCCCACTAATGGAGCCTCTGTCCTGCGCTGCTGTTTTCCAGATCTGCTTAATACACAGCCATGCTACCACTACAGCTAACGTTAGCGTGTATATTAACCGTAGTATCTGCTTACCAACTGCAGTTTGAGCACAAACCAGGAAGGAGCGAGAAGCTCTTGATGTTGTGCTGCCTTGCCGTGCAGGGGTATTAAGACCCTCGTTTGCTGTGTTGCGCCGCCATCTTGGGCAAAAGTCAGGTACTGCGACTAGTCGACGTCACGTAGACAGAGTCGCGAGACAACACTAAAGTCGACTTGTCTGTTCAACCCCTACTTTCCAACTCTTGTCTCTAATTGGGTAAAATGAATTGTGCACAGCGGGGGGTGTAGTTATTAGCACATATACCTCAGAGTAAGAAGTACCCTTGTGTCTTTTCTGTGTGGAGTTTGCATGTTCTCCCCGTGCTTGTGAGCTTCTTTCTACGGTTCAAAAACATGACTGTTGACTTTAGGAAAGTGGATGTATGGGTCACCCGCTTTTATTTATCATGATTTATGATTTAACTATGATAAGCTGACATGAGGTAAAACAGTGCAGTGAATGTAGACCAACAAAACCATTTGAAAAACAGTTAAACAGGAAATTGTCCAAATGGTCATTAAAATGATGTACAGTATGTCTGCCTTTTTGAAAGCAGCATTATAATTTCCTTTAAAAAATAGAGGCAATGTGCAACTCGTTTACACTTTACACTTCAAACCCCCATGAAACTTTATTGTTGAGCGAAATCAATCTCCTATGAACGAAAGTAAACCTCAGACATATCGTGCACAGTTTGCTACGGTGTGCCAAAAGTTTAGTCACTCTTCTAATCTCTTGCCTTCAGGTGTCAGTGTCTGTCACATTTAGACACAATTTACATAATTTAAGGTGATAGTAAGCTCATAATTTTAGAGTTATTTCTTCACAGATTCAAATAAAACCAGCATTTGTGGCAATCAGAGTTCCACACTAAACGGATACTGAGCTCGCGTTTGATAAAAGCCAAAATAATAAAACACGTATGAAAATACTTGATTGTCAGGAAGTGTATTTTTAGAGACCTTTTTCTCTGAGCTCGAAGCTATTTTCAGCAGAACATTCATATCAACACCTTACAATTGTGATTTAATATAGTGGCGCTGATTAGGAACTGAGTATTAAAACAATGTCTTAAAATTCATGGTTTCTGACATTCTGCTGCTGCACTGTGATGAAAACCATCATCATCGTCATCATCATCATCTGAGGCACATTGATCCCAAAATTGCATTTGCGTCAGAGACAGCTCATTCGGCTCAGGAGAGTAATCCTGAGATGTGTGATAACATGCGGAAGCCACCTCCTGTTAATTAGTGATGTCAAATAGACCCACGCACTCTCACCCACTCTAATTTTATCTTATAGTTTATTAGTCTGCTGCCATAAAAACATCCATAATACGTGACTCACAAGTTGGTCCCCAAAAAAAAAAATCACCTAAACTTCAGTAATGTTTTTTTCTTGTACTTCAGAGTGTCTCTTATCACATGCCATCTACTTTTGGATTCACTTTAAAGGAATCAATCGCTGGCAGAGATAAATGGAGAAGTCGCCACAGTGCATTGAGTCAATTCTCAGACTTTACTAGAGTTTCTCACCTTAATTTTTATACAAATTATATACATAGGACATGAAAAACTTGCAACCCGGAGGCTCTTGAACTCACTTTGTGCTGCTAACCAAAGCAAATGTACAAAGTAAATCCAAAGACACACAAAATGACTCCAAAAATGACAGAAAACACAAACAATCTAGAATTAACACAATGAACTTTAACAACAAATACACAAAATGACTCAAAACACACACAAATGAAAGGACAACACACAACAACAAACAACAAAAACACAAAACTGTAACCTCGTAATAACTGGAATTTTTTTCCTAAATACTGACTTTATTTATTCATTTATTTTTACCTTTTTTAACCAGAACAGTCCCATTGAGTCCCATTAAACAGTAAATTAATGTTGATACATTATGTTGATAATGTGGCCCTTGGATCAGACGGTCATATTTGTGCGACCCCTGTTGTAATAAAAGTTGCCCATCCCTGATATACAGCATTTACAGACCTTGTAAGACAAAAAAATGTTTTATTACAAACTGTGTAAGTAACTTTTAGTTGGGTTTCAGATTGTATAGAAGGGTCGAGAGGACTTATGAACCATTTGTTTTGCAAAAACTGTTTGGGTTAGGCACTAAACAGGGAAAGTCTGGTGCCAATCAGTCATTTGAGGTTTTGCCACAGCATCTCAATCATGCTGAGGTGAGAACTCTGACAGGAGCCAGTCCAGAAGGCGTATTTTCTTCTCGTTGATTTACATCCCCGCTTTGGGTCGTTGTCCTGTTGCATCACCCACGTTCTGCTGAGCTTCAATCAGCGCACTGATGGTCTTAAGTTCTTCTGCAAAATGTCTTATTACCCTAGGGAATTAATTTTCCTGTTGGTCCTTAATGCCTCATCCACCATACGTACCAGTTGGGATGAAGTTTTATCTATGGAACACTGGGGATGCTCTATTGGAAACTTTTAACACATCAAAGCTATTCTAACCCTTTCCATCTTCATGTAAGTAAACCATTTTCCATAATAAGCCGTCAGTCTTGCAGGAGCGCTTAAGTGTGAGTGATGATAAAGCAATGCAGCTGTACTACAAAGCTGGTTATCAACACTTTAATTTAAGTCACGTGATTCATGTGCGCACTCACATAAAAGGGGTGGACTTTGACCAATCACAAACACAGAGGCAGAGCAGTTGCATACTATGGAGGAACAGACAATTATTATTTAATAGATGCACAAATTAAAATCTATAATCCAAAAACAATATTGTTGCCACAGAAAAAGCAGGAAGGAAAGAATGCAGGCAGAGAAAAACAGACGTTAAATGTTAATGCATGAGCACCATAAGAGGATATCCAGCTTTGTAGTACGTTACAAAAATAAAAGAAAGACAAAAAACGACAACAAAAATTGACAAAATGATTCCAAACACACAACACAACAAAAGCACATGAAATGAGAAAAATAAACGCAATAACTCCAACAAAAACACAGGAAATATGAAATATACATGAAATGACTCTAAACACGCACAAAACGACAACCGAAACACACAAAACTACAACAAAAATACACAAACGACAACAGAAACAAAAAAAAAAAAAAAACAAGAAAACACAAACCATTTGTTCTTTTCTGTGATAATGCTCAGATCGGTCATTATTCTAAATGCTGACATGGATGTTGATAATGTGACATATTTTTGAGGCTCCCGCTGTGATAAAACGATGCTCTTAAAGTGTCTCTTGAAGGATTTTTTTTTTTTTTTGCAACTGCTGTATTCTTGCATATCTGCAGTGTGATAGCAGTCTTCATTATGACGTCTAGTTGTCATTTCCACACATCTTATTCAAAGATTGCACCAAACAGACGAATATCACTTGGAGTTATATCCGTAAATATTGTGGTAAACGTGTAAAACGTCAAAGCCAAAGTGGCCATTGCTCTATTTGCTTTTGGAATCTAATGCTTTCAGGTGTGTAATCCCCATGGTGCGATACCAATACAAATATTAGCAAGCTGTAAGATGCATTTATCTTCTTCGCTTTAGGACAATCCACAGTGCATCACCTTCCTCCTGTGTCTTCCTTCCTCACACTAATAGTCTCGCTCACTACATCCTGTAATGTAGTGCGGTACAAATCTGCTGCATGCTTTTCTAATGGGCTGTGAGTAGCTGTTGCTAATCTGGTAACATACTCTGCCAACTCTGATGCAAGATACTATATAATGCCAGCCTGCTATTAGGGGTATTTGATGCAATTGAAAATATTGAGTGTGCGTAGGTGTGCGTTCAAAATATGTGTTGAGAGATTTAAATATGTGACACATCAACGAGACATTTACTGCAGTGACTACATGCAGTTAGTATGTTGACGTTTATTTTCTCACATGGCACGGCTGACAGGTTCTCTTTAATGTAAGACTCATATCGTACGTCCTCAGCTATGTGAGCACTTTCACAAGACAGAGATGAGGTTTATCTGCCAAGGGAGGCCATCAAAATTGACTGGTTGATTATTTGATTTTCTACCTGCAGGGTATTCGGAGGCATAAATAATGCCTTAACGTAGGCTGAGCCATTGAGGAAGCTGTGATTTAATCTTGTAGATAAAAGACAGAAACTGTAAAACAAAAGTTTTTTAAAAATAAACTCAGATTCTCATGTGGTTCGCGCTTGTTTAATTGTGTGATTCATCTGGGAAGGATAAGATGGAGAAAGGTAGCGGCTTGTTGTTTTTGTAACACCTTTTTTTTGTGTTATGTTATTTATTGTGTGTTTTAATATACTATAGGTTTTTTTTTTGTTCTATATTGTTTTAGGCACCACAAGGAGTTGCTACTGAAATTTCACTATACTTATAAAGACATTAAAGCTTTTTTATTTCTATTCTTTTTAGTCCTCTGAATAAATTTCTGCACTTTTACATTCAGGACATTTACATTTCCTTTAAAGGGATCCTCCACTGTTTTTACAACTGTGGCCTAAAACCTTTGAAATGTCTAACAAAATGCATTATTTTGCACCATATTACTTTTATTAACTTTTGTCATTTTGACTGAAAAAGCTGCTAAATGATCCTGAATGCTTCACCTCCTATTAGGGATGGGAATTGAAAAGAATTTAGCAATTCCGATTCCATTATCGATACTGCTTAGCAATTCGATTCCTTAGCGATTCTCATTGATTCTCATTGGGTGAGGGAATTAAATAATACAAATGGATTTGTTTGCTTTAACTCTTTATTACATTATCTTTGTCTCTTTATTTCCTGCAGGGATATCAGCTCTCTTTTAATCCACCTGGTATAGATTGTTTTCACTGGATAATATATACAAAATCGCTATATAAAATTGATTATTATTATTATTATTATTATTATTATTACAACATATGACACGTTTTGGCTACAAACATTTGAGAATATTTACAGTGCTCCTTTTGAACATCTAAAACTAATTCAGACATAAAACAAATAATTATTCTGTAAAAAAGAACATATTAAACAAATGTACAGCTGCACTTATTATGTATTTAAACAGTAAAGCTTTGGTTTAGCCTTTGTTTACATTTCTATAAATGGACCTTCAGAGACGCCGTCCCCGTTGTTACATGTAACGTCATCAGCCGTGTGTGTGAGTGTGTGTGTGTGTGTAGTGTGAAAGAGCAAACTAAAGACAATGATCAGTACCAGTTCATCTCCAGTGTCTGATTACTTGTTATGACATAAACTGGCGACGAGGTGTGTGTTCTTGCAAAAGTTTGCTGTTTTCAGAAGAAAAGTTAGCGAGTGTACAGAACTTGGAAGTGACTAGCGTAGCAACAGAGACGCTACAAACACAGGGTGGGTGGAGGAGGTGGATTCATCGCGGTGGACAGCAAACAACTCCGTGGTGGAAGGAGCTTTACTTGGTGCTAGCATAAACAATATACAGGATCTGGAGGAGTTTATTGTTACGTATTTGCTAAATAAGAGGAACCGATAAGCGGAATTGAAATACAACCAAGCAAACAAATCCTAGGAATTGAATTACTGGGAACCGGTTCTCAGAAAGAACTGGTTTTCAATTCCCATCCCTACCACCTATAGAACTCAATGGGCTGAAAGGAGCAATTGACGTCATCAATGACGTCATTTCAACATGGTGGCGCACAGGCCCTTAAACGGTAAACTGGTCCCATTTTTAAAATTTATTAAAACAAATATGGTACAAAACAGTGTGTTTTGTTAGGCATAGTTCTTCTAATAAGGACATTTCAAAAGTTTTAGGCCACATTGGCAAAAACAGTGAAGGATCCCAACCCATAATCCCCCACTTCAGTAATAGAAATTGCTTTTAAAGTATGAAAGTCCATTTTGGTACACATTATGCAATTAATGCTGTTTCACACTTGCACAGCTTTATTTTGCAAATGGTAAAATTGCCTTTCTAAAGGCTAGTAATGTATCCAAATTGTTATGCTTTTACTGTAATGGGGAGGTTATAACTGAAATACAAAGTGACTCCTGCAATGATCCAGGAGACAGGGGAAGAAACATCTTATGACTTAGCATCCACCAGTGACTTTTAACCTTCAGCTTTTGTTCATCTGCTGCTAACTACTCCTTGAATCAATAAACTTTAATTAACGGATTCACTCTGTTTGCCTGTGGCATTGCCCTTGACCAGCTTTGAGTAACTGCAGCTGTGTTAAATAGATGCTCTTTGTTTGCGAGGTTGAACTTCATAAGCAAAAGACATTCAATATAATTATGAGAGAATGTGAAATAAATGTGTTATGATTGTACAAAACATTTGTATTTAACCCAAGAGGAACATTATGCATAACAAAACAAAACATAAATGTGCCAGTAAATTGAAATTTCAACACCACCACAGAAAGTCTTCCATTAAAATCACCACCCAATAAAATAAAATGTGCAACTTTAGTGAGTGCATTAAGAATAGTTACAAATGTAGACAAATGTGTCCTTTTCAATAAAATACAACAAACAGCCATGAATTAGGGCTAACCTAATATGACAGTCTATCAGCTGTTCCAAATAAGTGTTTGCATTAGAAAATAAACAATATCCGAGATTGGCGATGTCATCGGCCCACCGATAGATGATTGACAGGTATTGGTTTTTCCACCGACATTAAAAAAAACAGTTATAGTCTAGTTTTAGTCAACATAATGACATTAAGATTTTAGTTTTTTCACCTGCTTTAATTTCTCCACACTTGTCACCAGACTGGCTTAACTGACTACACGACACAATATGCACAACTGTAACATCACATTACTATCTCACCTTAAAATGGTCTACTCTTCTCCACCCCTTCCATTGTCCTACCCTGACTCCCTTTTCCCTGTTCCCTTCCCCCTCACCATTATTTTGTTTTGCCTGGGCCCCAAATAAAAAAGCGTGCTCCGAGCGTCAATGCGTACACATCCTTAGATTATACCTACCAAATTTCAGCCTGATTCGTTCACGAATAACAGAGGAGTAACAAATTTAACTAGTGTACACAAAAACAAAAACAACAACAAAGTGAGTGGCGTTTTGAGCCCGGTCTAGAATACTC
The DNA here is from genome assembly GCF_900634775.1 of Gouania willdenowi. Taxonomy (NCBI): domain Eukaryota; kingdom Metazoa; phylum Chordata; class Actinopteri; order Blenniiformes; family Gobiesocidae; genus Gouania; species Gouania willdenowi. The sequence continues at coordinate 15,367,685 of NC_041066.1, forward strand.
TATTCTACTCTAATCTATAGTGTTAACCTTCGACAGCATGTGTAGATAAGGTAAAAAATAAAAATAAAAAATAAAAGATTTTAGTTGTTTTTTTTTTACAGATATAGTCGTCTGAAATATAAAGCATAAAAGTTCATAAAGTGCCAATTTTGTGCCATGTGAAAATTAGAATCGAATGTTTATTCGTATACAAAAATATGAATATATTGTCTTAAGGTTTTGTTGTGTTTTTTGTTTTTGTTTTTTATCAAATAGTAAGAGTCTAATTATTGTCACCAACATTTTTAGTCAATAACAACACTGCGTGACAGTGTGCCACAAGAATATATTGGTGCTAAGATTATTTACCGCTTTGTACATTAAAACTACTCTTGCCAGGTCAAAAATATTAGTTTTTTTTCCATTAGACAATGATAAGTGAGCACTCACACAGGCAGCGTGAGTATATATTACTATTATGTTGTGTGCATTGCTCTTTATGTTTAACCCTTGCAATCAGCTCACCTCGCACCACTATGGTAGTGGACTTCTTAGCTGGGTTCCCCACGTTGTTGCTGGCCACACAGCTGTAGACCCCGGCTTCGTCCGAGCTGATGGCTGGCAGTGTGAGCGTGCCTCCCTTCACCACGCTTCTCTGGGGCAGGCTGTCATTACTGGTGAGCCAGGTGAGGATGGGGGGTGGCTCCCCTCCAGTGGTGATGCACACCAAAGACACAGTCTGCCCAGGATTTACGACGATGGGATCCTCCACTAACAGTTTGATTGACGGGGAGGCTGTGGAGAGAGTGGAAGAAGTCGAGAGTAAGAATAACGGGAGGTGGAGAACGTGAGGTGTATGGCTGCCAGGGTTGGGGTCAATTACATTTTTAAATTACAATTACATCTGCAATTATCCATGTTCAAATACAACTCAATTATGATTACTTTGACCAGCATTTTTTTCAACTACAATTAAAATAACAATTGCTATTTTTTCCATGAAAGTCAATTACAAATTATAAATAATCACAATTACTGAGCTTTTAATAAAGTCCATATGACTTAACCTTCCTCTTGTATTAGCTTTCTGTTTATGGTAACGGGTCAGTTTTGACCATAGTCTTAAATCAGCTGTAAAAAAAAAAAAAATATATATATATATATATATATATATATAAAAAAAAAAAAAAAAAAAAACTCTTCCTCACCCACCGCGGGCGGTCTCTTTTTCATCTTCTGTTCCCCATTGTCTGAGACATTCACTGAGCACGTCATCTGTTGGAGCCTTGTCCTTGATGTACGTATGGATCTTGGATTTTTCATCCTGGATAGTGGCTCTCACGCTCACTAGTCTTCGACCTCCTTCCTTACGGCTAGCGTACAGTCTCAGGGTGCTGGATTTGGGGTAGAACCCTCTGTGCATGGTTAGGAGCTTTTGTGTCTTAACATCTGTGGTCTATATCTCATCCTTTGGCCAGCTTATTATTCCTGCAGGGTATCTGATTACTGGTAGGGCGTAGCTGTTTATTGCCCGGGACTTGTTCTTGCCATTGAGCTGGCTTCTAAGGACATGCCTTACTCGTTGGAGGTATTTGGCCGTAGCCGCTTACCGAGTCACTTCTTCGAGGTTGCCATTTGCTTGTGGGATTCCGAGGTACTTGTAACTGTCCTCAATGTCTGCTATTGTTCCTTCTGGGAGTGAGACCCTTTCTGTGTGGACGACCTTCCCTTTCTTAGTCACCATCCAACCACACTTCTCTAGTCCGAATGTCTCGCTCATTCTTAGCGTACAGCTTGATGTCATCCATGTAGAGGAGGTGGCTGATGGTGGCCCTGTTCCTGAGTCGGTATATATATATATATACATATAATCTATCATCTAATTTGTTTGGTTACCTTGCTATGCTTCCTTATCCATGAAAATATTGGTAATCTTTTTGGTGTGGGCGTATCAGCCTTCTTTGTGTCACTATACCCTATTTACATTTTTTTAAAGGGTAAAATGTTTCTCATGAGAACTAACAGGTAAACTTGATATGAAACATATTTTAATAATTGTTACCAAATTAGGCCTGTGTGTAAGCCATAGAACTGTAACATGGTTCCCAAGTTTTCTGTTTAATTACATTGTAAATGACAGTTTTTATAGAATTTCCATGTCAATTACAATTACAAAGTCAATTATCTCAACCCAATTACAATTCAATAATGATTAGAACAGCAACATAATTTTTTCAATTCCAATTCCAATTATAATAGTCATAGTTGTAATTAAATATCAGTTATAATTGACCTCAACCCTGATGGTGGCAGTGAGAAATGACACAGCAACCTCTTTCTGATATTTCTAATATAGTAATATTCTAAAATCCAAATGACTGAAATATGTCTTAATTATTCTGACAGATTGTTTAAAATCTTAACCATCATGAATTATTACCATAACATGGTGTCTAATATTGTAATATGCTTAAATATGCACTAGCCGTACCTGTTTTGTTGGTGAGTCTGAAGATAACGCTGCGATCAGGAATCCCACACACGTTCCGGACGGACGCGATGCAGCTGTAGTTGGCGTAGTCTTGAGGACGAAGGTTCTTCAGCTTCAAAATCTTCGTTTCCCCCTGCAGCTCAGACCAAACCAAAACTGGTATGCAAATGTGTGCAAAGCATAAACATCATCATGTAAAATAGGTGCAGGAAAAAAAAAGGTCGTGGGGTGGGCCACACCTCAGGAGAAATGTCAAAAAGATGGTTATGCATGTTGTTTTTCAATAAAGGGAAAGGTCAAGTAAATTGTAAGTGAGAAGGAAGTCTCTACATGAGCAGACTTTGTGAGAGTTTTAAACTATCTGGGCCAGACAGGTTGTTATTAAGTGCCGAAGAGAGTGAAAACTAATAAAAAATAAATGTCTGATGAAGTATTTCTTGTTTAATTCATGATTTGGATCAAAACTATTGAAAAACGATCCTTACTGGTGACATCTTTGACAGATGATCTCTCAATAGCAGGTTCATTTTGTCTTCTTTTTGAATAACATGTTAATATGTTATTCAGACAACTTTTTTTCAGGAAATGTACTTTGCACTCCTGACATGTCGTGACTGTCAACTTCTTTGATGTTTCCTTGACTTACGTGTAGGTCAAAGCTTATTACGCAGAAGTCAAGAAAACATCAAAGTGATCAGCAGACTTCTTAAATCAAACAAGGATACTGAAGGCAGAACAACATCCGTTCCTAAATAATTCCAGCAAGTTCTTTTTTTAATAATATGTTTATTTATTATTTATTTATTCAGACAACTTTTTTCCAAGGAATTTACATTGATCTCCTGACATGTTTTCATGTCTTCCTCAGTGGTGTCTGCTGATTGCTTTGATGTGTCCTTGATTTTCACGTAATTTTCCAGCAAGTCAATTTTGTCTTTAATCGAAACATGTCAGGAGATCAAAGTAAATTACCTGAAAAAAAGTTGTCTGAATAAATGAAACCTTAACACAGTATTAAAAAAAGAAGACAAAATGAACTTGCTGGAATTACTACTAGTCAATGACACATCAAAGCGGTCAGCAGAAGCCTCAGAGGAAGACTGGCAGTTGACAGTCAAAACATGTCAGGAGATCAAAGTACATTTCCTGAAAAAAAGTTGTCTGAATAAATTAAACCATAACATTTAATTCATGAAGAAGACAAAATTAACTTGCTGGAATTACTATTAGTCAATGGCACATCAAAGCGGTCGGCAGAAGCCTCTGAGGAAGACTGGCAGTTAGCAGTCTTAAAAAAGTTGTCTGAATAAATGAAACCTTAACATCTCATTAACTGTACTTTCAGTAAAGTATCATTATTTTGTGTGTGCATCTGCACACGCTACACATTACTGTCATTATCCCAGTGAATGTTATACATGCTTGTGATTAGTTGTGTGTTTTACAAAGTGTGAGTCACAGGGGTTGTGATCCGAGGCCGATCCTTTGTGCAAACAAAATGCTGGCGCTGATCATTTACTGCTGTGCAACAGACATTAATAATTGGCTCACTGCTGCAAATCTTAACAGGAAGTTGCAATGTGTGTTGCCAGGTTGCAACACACGTTGCAACGATCATTGAACTTAATAATCGAGTCACAGTGCGTGTAGTGCAATGTTTTTACATCATTGTGCAGATGTTGGGGAAAGCTCATTTGCGAGTTTGGTGTCAGCATTAACATGTTTATATAGAGACTAATTAGACGTGTCTCAAACTTTTTAATGCCATTGTAACTTATTATTTTTGAGAAACTTTATAAGTTATTGAAAAAGTGGAAATATTCCTGAATAAATGTATGTGTAAAACAGAGCGGGCCATTCATTAAACTTAAGAAAATTAAGAAAATAAGATTGAAACCTCACAAATGTTACAGTTGGGTCATCTACAAAACATGTCTTTGTAATCTATCAGACATTAAAAAAGTATTTATTATTAATATTTCATAAATGACTTGTTTACCAAGTAAAAAATCCAAAAAAAACCCAACAAAAAAAACAAAAAACAAAAAAAAAACTGACAGTCGAAGTTTAAGGTTTATCTACTGTCTGAACCAGTGTTTTTCATTCTCAGGGTCGGGACCCCATGTGGGGTCACCTGGAATTAAAATGAAGTTGCCTGATGTCTAGTGATGTCTAAATAAATAAAAAAAAAGAGAAAAAAAACGAAAAAAATGGAGCTAAAAACAGATTAAAATTGTATTTAAATTTTTTGGGAATTATTATTATTTTTCAAATACACATCACACACAATACATATCTAAAAACTGTATCCTATACTTAAACTTTCTCAAATATAAATCTACTTAAAATAAAATGCAGTATAAAAAATGTCTGAGGTGATGCACTTGTCACTTTGCACACTAATCCTGGTAACTCTGTATTTAATAGTCATGATCAAAAACTAATTCTAGGAAGAAAAAAAACATTATCTGGGGTCGCCGGACATTTGTGATGTCAAAATGGGGTTAGGACCCAAAAAAAAGGTTGGGAACCTCTGCAGCAGATCATGACGCATATACTGTAGCTGTAATTTGATCATTTCACTGATGAAAGTCTGACTAAAGATGGACAATAAATGAATTATGGCTTTGCTAATTGTGCTATTCTTGTCATGTTGCAGAGTAGAAAGTCACAGACAGCAGAACGGACAGTTTTACAATAACACAACAGCTCTGGGACTCGCTTAATTAAGAAGCAGCGTTTGAAATGCAACCTCTGCATTTCTCCAGCGTCAGTGGGAATATGAAAACATTAGCAAGGCTGAAAGAGAAGCTGAAGTAAAGCATGGGTGAAGTGTAATGGCAGGGGAGAGGCGTGTTCCTTAGCTGATGTAGAAGAAAATGAAGAAGAAAAAAAAAGAAAAAAAACTTGCCAAAACAAGAAGAATCCATAGACATGGGCTCAGTTTGACCCTGGATTTTTAACACGCTCAATTAGAAATAAGTCCCGCAATTAACTTGGCTGTTTCAGGCAAGTTCAAATCTTTTGTTCGAGAGAATATCATCCCTTTATTGAAATAATTTGCATAGCATTTAGCAGGGATTTATCTGGACTGATGCGGTAATCATAAGGGGTTTGGGGTTGCGCTCAAATTTTTAGAGTCAATTAAATAATTCAAAAGAGGCGAAGACGAAAGAATGAGCGAAGGCCGATGGTGAAAAACAAGAATGAAAGAGGTTTGCTTTGAGGCCACCAGCGTTAACAGCTTTCACATCCTTCTCCTGCTTGTGCATTTCTATTTGCTTAGACATAAATGTTACTTCTCGTTGGCCTCAAACAGAAAGATGGACAACTATAGGCTACAGTATAAAAATTGATGTCATATTTTAGTACAGTGACAAATCTCAGCATGGCCACATAAAAGAAAATAGGATTTTGTGGTTGTTATAGGAGTCATTATGTGCATGTTTCCCTCATTTTTTGTCATTTTGTTGTTGTTTTATCCGTTCAAGGAGTAAATATGTGTGTTTTTGTTGTTGTTTAGTGTTTTTTGGTGTCATTTTGTATAGTTTATTTTATTTTGGAATGTTTCTGTTGTCGTTTTGTCTGTTTTGTTAATTATTTGATCCATTTTCCTTGTCACTTTGAATATTTGTCGAGCCATTTAGTGTATTTTCTGTCCGTATGTGTATTTTCCTTGTCATTTCACGAGTCATTTTGTGTTTCTGTTCTCGTCACGTCTGTTTATCAGGTTTTTTTTGGAGGCTTTTTGTGTTCTAACCATATTTATGTGGGCTTTATGTGGCCTATTTAGCATCAGTTGGCCATGACTGCTCTAGAATTATCAAAATGTCATATCAAACTTACATTTCTCTTGTAATTATTTGCCCCTCGCTCTGATGCAATTTAAATTCAACTCAGTACTTTCACTTTGCATAATGTTACTTTGGTAAATAACCATGTAGAAGATCATGAATCACATATTCAATGAGCTTGTTTTAGACCTTTACACAACCTTAAACAAAATAATACACCTAGACTAGTGAATTGAGAAATTTCAGAATTAAAAGTGCATCTTTTTTTAATATAGTAATTAGCATCACTTCCATGAGCACTAATATGTAGCTAACAGTTCAAATGATATCAAATATCTAATGAGCAAACAACATGGAGGTTTCTGTATGGAGGCGTGGCCAAGAAGTTCAACCCATCAACAAGTGTTAAAAATCCTAACTACATAATGTCCATTCATGAACCATATTAGGTTTACAAACTATAGTCATATCACAATAAATCTTACCTGTGTGAAAAATGGCTCGTAGATCTCAACGCCCTTATCTGACCCTTGGGTCAGAACTTCTCTCCCACGGTGCCAGCTGTAGCGTACGGGCGGGTTGGAGTTGGCGACGCAGCGCAGAAAAACTGTCCTCTCATAGTAGAATTGCTCCTTGGCTTCTCCTATACTTTGATGCACTGTAACCACTGGGTCATCAAGGTCTGTGGAAAGATCAGACAAACAGTACTTTAACCTTCTTTTTTTTGCCTTTGTACAATGTCATAAAAACCAGTTCCATTACCCATAGAAATGCGCAAAATCGAAATAGTGCAATAAAAACTGGCAATGGAAACACCAGTAGGTGCGCTGCTTCCATCTACATGTCACCTATTATTTAGATATCTGGCTCACAGTTGAATGTTTTGCTTACTGTATTTTGTATCTGCCCCCCGTCAATCACACATACGTAACTCCCTCTTCCTCCCGACACGCAGAAATAACCCGTTTGGTCCAGTTAGTTGATGGTTTTATCTCACGATCGCAACATGATCAATAATCCACTCAGGCCCACACATGTTCTGTGTTAGTATGTGGTGCTGTGAGCTGCTGGATACTTGACAATAACACTCCGTAGCACCATAATCTCCGTCGTCCCTGCTTTTTCCTCCTTAGCTAATGGTAGCATCAGTGGCTAATCCAAAGGTGCGCTGCTGTCACCTCCAGGGCACAGTTGGTCACTACATCAACAGAGAAACCTTATATTCACAGGAGAACTCCGTCGCAGTGTATCCTAGCAACTTCCGTGGAAAAATGGAATTGACGTAACATTACGTCTTTGGCACTGAGTGTTTGGATTTGAAATGACGTAATATTACGTCAATGAAACTGAATGAGTTAATAAGGTAGATCGGCCGTGTCTTAAAATACATGGATTGATAAAATTGCTGCCCAATGACACATTGATTCACCAGGCTGATCAATTATCCGTGTAATCCAAGTTCCATCCTCCACAGCTTTTATCGTGCAAAGTGACTTGTTAGGATATTGTTTGGACATATCTGTTACTCACTCCACTTTGTAGAAGATCTGAAGGAACTTTTACCCAAACACGAGGCAGTCAGTGATTTGAGAAGGCGCTTGTGGTTGATTAAATGTATTCAAAGTTAATCATCTTACTCAGCTATCGCATTAGGCCTTGGCAAATGGCGCTCATCACTGCTGTGGTGTCTAATACTCTGCTTTTAGATTATGTCCATTTGCACGCTCAAAGAACTTGAGGAGCTTGGCTGTTTCCCTTTCATCTCCATTGGAGATGCAATCAGGTTTTTTTAGCGCAAGCAAAAAGGCAATTTAAGGGAGAGGATAAGAGAAGCTAATGCAAGTTATCCCTGGTGGTGAAATTCCATCTGATAAACCTGACCTTTTGCATATAAGAGGGGAAGTGATTGAGTGTTAATGAGTGAGTTAGTGTCGCAGGGATTGAGCAACAAGGTGGATGATTGAGGTGACTGTGTGAGCGAGAGTGCAAACAGTTTAGAGCAAATGAATACCCAAATCTTTAATGATTAAACCTCCAGGGGAAAAGTGCACACACATTAAGCATTATTAAGCGACAAAATTATCACTTTGAATTCAGTGGCTGTGTTCGAACCCCATGGATTTACAGGAGACCAGGTCCTAATCAAGCAGCAGTGGACCAATGCGTGCACCCTCTACCGGTACAGAGAATGCTGATTCTTCACTTTCATTAAAAATGTGCTCAGCCTTACAGCCGCTTAATCAAAATCTAGCAGTGGTCAATACTTCATCCAGGATCTATTACAGTGTCTCAGGTAGGAGCAATTACCTTTTTAAGGCGGTGAGGGGGGTGTCAGGGGATGATAGTCACAATAGGAGCAGAGACACATAGCTCCAGAAAAAAAAAGACATCATTTGTAGCACAGATCGCCTCAGTGAAGACACGGATTGTTTAAGAAGAGGAGGGGCTTATCTCTGACACTAACCAACCACCACCCTAACTCTGTTTTCCATGCATTTGTCGTTAGACATTCTACTATTTGTAGTGCAATGCAGACAACTATGCACGTCTCTTTTTGAATTTGTTTCTTTTCTAATATTTTATGCCATGCACTTTTATTCAGATTAACTTTTATACTGAAGAACATTTTATTTTGACGGACTTTTACCGTACCTGTCAAGGATCAACCGTAGCAGTGGAGGCAGTCAATAAGGAAACCAGGCTCCAGGTTGTGATGCATCAGTTTTATCTGTTTATTTTTTAGTTTGCACCACAAGCACTGTGTACTTCAATCTCCATTCCACTCTCTACTGAACAGAATGAATGTCCTTATATACAGGTGTACCACTAATTAGCCTGTACCAAGCATGGGGTGACATATAATGTGCATATTAAAAGTACAACATAAATATTTACACAAACACTTCCTAACAGACATTATCACAACCACTAACCCTGTATTAATATCATTAATCTTATTTACATCTCCTAAATTATTAAACTACATATTTACATTGAGCTACACACATCCAGCTCCCCTGTTCCTAGCCTCTGCTTGGTCTCTCCCACCTGGAACCTATAAAAAGGTGTCCAAAAACCCCGGGGAATTCTTTTACCCGAACACCTCAGGAAAGAGGAAGAGAGCATGCACAGGTAACGTTTTGTTGAAGATCACATTTCAATCACATGCAAAATACCAGAACATATTTAATTGTTTTATCTTTCATGTCACTGCTAAGTTATTTATCAATTAACTGAAATGTATTTTCTGTGTTTATCACTAGATGAATCCTGTGGCCTGAACCATGTGCTTCACCATTTGACCAATAAATCAATTAAACCAATACAACAAAAATGTGTCTCTTAATTTCATTAAGCACTGCAGTTTGTCACAGTATTACAATTGACTCTTTTTTTTAAATTACAACAGTTCACAAGTGTAACAGTCCATAAGTAACGTCACCTCGTCGTTACAGTACCCTATGTTGTTTTTACGATAACTGTCGGTTATGTGCTTGTATATTGTTGGGAGGGGCATGCGCAATTTCATTGTAGATTGTGCAATGATGACAAAAAGAATTCTATTTTATTCATGTTTTGTCTTGCAAGACATAAATTCCACCATTTATTATATTCAGGGTTCCTACAGCTTCAGTCAAATTACGTTCAAGACTTTTTAAAACTTTTTAATGCCATTAAAATTAAGACTGACTTCACAGTAAACACAATTCAGGAAAAAAAAAAAAAAACCCCACAACAATTACATAGGGTTAGGGTATATTTTTCCAGTGTTCAGTGCAGACGTGCAACTGGTGGCTCAAATGATCAAAATCACTCAAAACACACAAGATGACTACACAAACAGCCAGAAATCTATGAAACGAAACAAATGAAATTCATTAATTAGACTTTGTCATACATACAGGTACAGATATGAAATTTGTTTTCTGCACATGACCCAATATGTACAGTTTTTTAAGATTATAATGTCATGCACTATCATATTATATTTTATTTAGCATTTTTTACAGATTTTGATTCGATGTTTTTGCTCTAATTATCTTTGCACTACATTTTTTTTCCCCGTCTTTCTGCTGTTCACACTTTTTTTTAAGAGAGCTGCTATTTTTTTTTATTTCGTTGTGGTTCTAAAAAAGTAACAATGGCTATAAAAGGATTCTGATTCTGAACCATTAGGAAAAAGTAATAAGGGACATTTTCCTTGGACAGGCAATTTTCTTTAAAGTTAAATGTCCTAATGTTAAAAGTTTCCGCGGCAACCAAGTCACTGTTTCATAGTTTGTTCCGCTGTTGTTATTGCGTGATGTTATGGAAAATTATATATTTTTTAAAAAACGAATGTTACCATTTGTTTTGAAACGTGAGACTACCTCTACAATCATAAAATCATACTTATGTGTTCAAATTTAAGACTTTTGAAACATTGATTAAAGACATTTTAATGACAATTTAGATTAATGAGTTTAATGCCTTTTAAGACTTTTTGAGGATTCGCAGGAACCCTGTGTATTGTATAATCGTGACCATTAGCAGCCCTCCCTAGGGAAGGGTAAGCTCCACACACCTGTGTGAGGGGGAAATGAAAGGCTTTAGGTTTGGTCTTTTGGTTGAGCTGATGGTATAGTGTTTTGCTACTATTGTGCAGTGGAGTGAAATCTGCTGTGCCAGTTTAATTAATATGTAATTACAGAACTCTCTCCTGGTCAGTTCTGGTCGGACGGCCCTAAGCAGGCCAGATACACTGATAGCACACACCAAGGCCTCTGCCTGAGGGGGCTCCGCTCGGTTCTGACTACCACTATCAGCAACATACTGTACATAACCCTGAGCACTGAGCTATAAAGATAAGAGTGAACAGAGGGAGTGGATGTGTGCCTCCAAGTGTGACAGAGTTGTTTATTGGAAGTAAACGCATGGCCTGTGCCCAGGTACTGCACATCCAACGACAAGCCCGAGATAAGTTTTGAGTGAAAGGTTTTCAGCCAATCACCCCACATGTGGACTCGTCATCGTCACCAGGAAGTCACTGTCCTCATGATGCGTTCACTGCAACTCAGAACTCGGAGATCCAAGTCGAACTTCCTCTAAAAATCATTTATCTGACGTCTCATAACAACGATGGCAGCCATACAGAACCACATGTTGGTGGTAAAACTGATTAAAAGCATAATGCCAAAAAACTTTAAGAAATAATATACAATATTCCCCCGCAACCCTATAAAAGGACAAAGCAGGTCTGAAAATTGATGGCTGAATGGATATACAATATTCACTATGCTGTTTTGGAACACAGTAATGAATGTGTATTTATGTTGCTGTTTTTATGATTCTAAAACACATTTCAAATTATATATATTTACTTGAGCCCAGTGTCATGTTTTTTAAAGCCTTAAATGAATCACATTCAATGTTTTGTTGCTGAAATATGCTACATCATGTTGCCTTGCTTTGTTGGGCCAATAAAAAAAAAAAATGCCATTCAGAATAATTATAGCTTAAATCACACAAACATTATCTTTTTTTGTATTTTGTTTTATTTTGTTTTTTTATATTGTTTGAGTCGTCATGAACCAAAAACGCTGAAACAGAGATGAAGGGTTTTTTTTTTTTTTTTTTTTTGCTTATTGTAACTGGTTCATCCAGTTTTCTGGGGGTGCACCCACAATCAGATGACCTTGTTTCAAGATTGTGAATGTGTCCCCTAAATGTAGGTGTATTGTTTATTGAGAGAGTATAAGAAGATGGTAGGAGGGAGAAAAAAAAACACAAAAAAAAGGAAATGGATTAAAATGGAATGAATTCCAAACTAAGTTCCAGGTCCACCATCAGTCTTTGCCCATGAGGATATTGCCTGCGCGTGCTCCACACTCCGGCACAATTAGCTTCTGAAGTCATGCGTGACTGATTGTTGGGCTGAAATTCAGGAGCCTTGAGGAAAAACTGTGACAAACATGACGGCTGTGCCAGAGTTGTTAGGGTTTGTAATTGCGGGTTTATGGATTCACATGCCTAATCTGCCCGTGTGCTGCTAAAAGCTTCAGCGAACCGACCGTGGCATCACTCATGCTCACCTCTACCAACTGTGACAAGCCTCACAACCCAAAGGTCCCTGTGATATTCAAACATGAGAGGAAGCAGGAAAGTGTGACACACAAACATGCAAAAAAAATAAAAAAATAAACTAAGTGATGCATAAGAAGAAGTAAGACAAGACAAGTATGAAAAGGAGAAGGATTTAGTTCAGAGCCGACACTTTGACTCTCGAAAGTGAAAATGTATCTATTAACCAGGGTTGGGGTAATTACATTTTTCAGTTACAATTATGTTTTTAATTACCTATGTTCAATTACGATTACAGTGACCAGCATATTTTCCAACTGCAATTAATTTACAAATATCTTTTTATCCTCAAATAATCAATTACAATTACTGAGCCTGAAATGAATAACCTAATAAAAGTTAACCTTCCTCCTGTTTTAGCTTTCTGTTAGCATCTCTTATGATAATGGGTCCTAAATCAGCTGTAAAATACACTAAAAACAAATATCTATAATGTGATTTCTTTCCTATCTATTTGTTACCTTGTTAGGCTTCCTAATCAATGGAAATATAGGTTTTAATATTTTTAGTGTGGGTGTCTGAGCTTTTTCTCTGTCAGTATTGCCCTCAATTTATTTTTAAATGGTAAGATGTGGGAAGGCTTGATATGAAACATATTTTAATAATTCTTAACTACATATGTGTAGAACTGTACATACTGTTTTGTGTTAAATTATAATTGGCAATTTTTATAGAATTTTCATGGCAATTACAACTACAAAGTCAATTATCTGAACTCAAATACAATTTAATTATGATTACAACAGCCACAGATTTTTTTAAATTATAAGTATGCCATAATTGTAATTAATAATCAATTATGCAATTACAATTAAAATTGACCCCAACCCTGCCATTAACCCTTTTTGGTTAAAAATGACACGTGTACCACAGCATATGTTGGACAAAATGGTGCATGTGAGTCAGTCGGCGAATTCAAGAAATGTCTTCATTAACCCTAAAAAACCAAAGAAAAGCTAAAATAAAATGCTTGTAATCCTAATGTTGGCCACCTGCACACACACACACACACACACACACACACACACACACCCATCAACAGGCTTCCACAGACAGGCAGCTTTCTAAGGCTATCTCTGGCATCCTAATCTAGTGTGAATTTCTTGCTCCTAAGCTTTGAAGTCCACCTTTTCCACCTGATTTAGCAAAAGTCACTTGAAAAGGAAGAAAGCACCCATCAGACTAAAGATGTTAGCCATGAGCGACAGAGGTTGCGATTAATTTCACCTAATCACAGTCACAGCGTGATTACCAGCAGGGGGGCTGCTGACCTGAATGACATCTGTGTAATGTCTTTCAAGGGTAAAAACAACCCTGTTGTGTCTGGGACAAGCAATTTGCCTCTATTTTGTGCCAATGGATGGATGGATGGTCAATTGAAAATGGCAAAAAAACTAAATCAAGGCCTAGTAGTGGAAGGCAGTTGTTTCCTGAGCTGCGACCTAAAGACTTCAATGTTTTTAAGTTGCAAGATCATCAGTAAACATCCTAACAATTGGGTTACTTTTATTTAAAGTTTAAAATCCGAAAGCGAAATCGGAACTGCTTCCTTGGGTGAGGCGGAAAAGTTCATGTAATATAATAGTAGTATAATAGGCTAATTGTATGCTTTGGATTACTTTGTCATAGGAAAAAAAAATCAAAAATCACAGTCAATAAAGAAAACTCTTGACTGTTGTGTAAATTAGTTAAAGGGTCCATGTTACGCTAAACTGACTTTTCTGTGCTTTACACATCATGAAAGTGCTATTTGCCCAGTGTTTTTTTCATTGATTCCCTCAATCGTTAGTTAGAGGGTGATTTGCTCCTTTCTTACTGCAGGGTGAGCCCAAACACCTCGCTCCAATTTGATGACGCGTTCCCACTTTGATGACGAATTTGACGCGGCACTGAGCTGGAGAAGCCACGCCTCCAGGAAGCTCTCTGCTGTGATTGACATGTAAACAGACACGCCAACGAAGGTGAGAATTTCAGCGTCCTTCACGCAGTGCTATGTACGTATTTTCTACAGTCTATGTATGCACCAGTGAACGCTCCGCCCCCACGCGCTGTCTAGTGTTTATAAAGCAGCATGAGCTCGGCTACGGCGTGGGTGGGAAGAGGGCGGGCCGTACATCCCTACGCCTACACGCCCTAAGTCACCATGCAGAGAGGAGGAAGTCAGTGTTCCGTCTATAGACACGCCCACTCATGAATATGCATAAGTAGGCCGCAAATCAGCCCATTTGTGTAGAGTTGCTCAGAAAGTGACTTTTCAGAGGCTAAAACTCTGGAAAACAGGAAAATAAAGCTCAAATACTATGTTTTTTTGACGTTCTTAGAACAAATGGAGATGGGTAAAAAATGGCATGACATGGGACCTTTAATGTACACTATTCACTTATTTACAACAAATACATCCATCTTTTTCCACTGTATGTCTCTTAAAGATGTTTACACTCAGATGTACCCACACCAATACGCTGTATAATCTGTTCTGTACCTTTGAGATTTCTAGAGTTGTGAAAATGCTCAAACTAAGTGAAGTCCTGTTGCTTTTAGACAAACATGTTCTATGGGGAAAACAGGGCTGGAAAAGAAAAGTGCGTTTCGTCACTTATTATCACGTGTCAAATTGCCTCACTCTCATTACAGGCACCTTGTTTTCATCTGAGCTTTGTGATGTGTGTACCACACACACAATATTGTTTGGGTGTGAAATAAACTGATAGAACACAACAAAACCGGTAAGTATGAATTATGGATTATTATGAATATTGACGTGGAAAAACAAAGATCGTTACTATTTTGCTTATTTTCATGTCTGAACTCGTTCCAGATGCAACATTTTTGACAGATTACACATATATGATTAATGTTTAATGTGTAACACAATCAATATAACAATGCTTTAATAGTTTTGTGATGCCTTCTGATACATAGACATTTTTCATTCCCAAGAAAATTCTTAGTGAACGTGGTAATTTTTGTACTTCCACACACGTGCCATATATTTAACTGTATCTCTAAATGATATATTTTATTAAATATAAACTTTGTGTCCTTAGAGTTGATATGCAGAGTTTCTGAGAGGACGTCTCGATGTCCCGCCCTCAACAACTCCACTTCCTCCCACTGCCTCTGGAATTTACCAGAAGCCACGCCTCCACTTTTTGTGCACGTGCACTGCGGAACATAACAAGGTCGCATCGGGTCGCATTAATATAGGTCTATGGGTCAGGTAAGAGCCCTGTTTCCGTGCACAGTTACGCATTCACTTCGATTGACAGTCTCAAAAACAGGAAGTCGAAGCCTATTGGCTGGACGCAGTCGGCAATCGTTTCCATTTGTATAGGGATCTATACAACAAAGGCGAGACTTATATACATTAATGTATATGAAAAACCACCGGCAGTAGACCATAGTAAAAGACTAGTTAGATATTTTTATGACTTTCAAAAGAATCATACATAAACATAGATTTCTCAGAAACTCCGGATATCAGCTTTAATTGAAAGTCTGGCTGAATTTCTTTCTTAGGAAACAAGCTAAGGGAACAGAACAGTGTGGCTAAAAAAATATTTGTGACCTTTCCTTTAAACCCAATTGAAATGAAACTTGGAGGAATTAGCAAACCTATAAGTTTTCAGAATCAGAATCAACTTTAATGGCCATGCACAGTATGTTATACACACGAGGAATTTGACTTGGTGAACTGTGCTCTCTCTAACAATGTAAACATTCAATATTAACAATCAACTAGAAAATATACACAGTAGGTAAAGACTAATATGTGCAAAACTAAATAGGATAATATAACAAGACAATAAGATAATAATAATGCAGTAGTGCAGTGACGAGTAGTGCAAAAGGGATGATGAATTAAACATGAGGTAATTATTTCCACTTTATTGGAAACGCAGATGCCTGTTTTTTACCCACAAAACTTCAGAACCGAAAATGAACTGGAGATAATCTTGAATTCAAATAAAATAGTTTTTGTAACAACCTATTTGACCTGGTATATCTAAAATCAATCAAACATGTCTATAGCCTCACCTCCTAATGTAGATGTTAATGGGGTTATGCCAGAAAAAAAATTAAAAAAAATGCACTGCTCTAACATACTATGAATCATAATTAAGTCCTGAACACAGT
This sequence comes from Gouania willdenowi, assembly GCF_900634775.1. Classification (NCBI taxonomy): domain Eukaryota; kingdom Metazoa; phylum Chordata; class Actinopteri; order Blenniiformes; family Gobiesocidae; genus Gouania; species Gouania willdenowi. Next base: position 15,384,206 of record NC_041066.1, read on the forward strand.
ATGGACATTAATATGATTATATGTCGATAAGGGACCATGTAACTGATAAATTATAAAATTACATAATGGCATAGACCTAATGTGATGTAATTGGACATAACAATACAAACAATATGCAACCTCACCTTCTGTGCTAAAACACACTACATTAAATAGGAATTCTAATGGTGTGTAATTTCAGTTTGCTGCAGAGTGCAATTCATTGTTTAATTTATGCAGGTTGTAAGGTTAATAAGCCATATTGGTGATATAAAACATCCATCTTGTGCTGCCGCTGATGGACTGTGTGAATCCAACATGTAATTTATTGTCAGAACACTTCCTTTTCCCTCCATCTCACAGCCCCTTGGCAACAGTAACCTCTATCTCATGGCTGCACTCTACAATAACTACCTCCTGCTAGCTGTATCTATTATGTGTCAGCTGTTGCTTCACACAGGAGTGGGATTGTGGTGGCAGAAGGATATGTTTGAAGGGTGGGTATAAGGGCATGAGGCATCTATTTTTGTAATGAGTCCGACTGATGACGGCGCCTGTGTCGCCGAGATATCTCCGCGAACACACCTCCGTCCCCAAAAAAAGAAGATGAGTTTGAGCAGCCTCGTCTGTGGCGCTCTCTGGGTGGCGTCGGTGGAATTAAAAGGATAGAGAGAGGAAATACAGGAAAGAGGTACTTTAGTCATTGTATGATGTTGAAATGTGACAGAGGAATGAAAATGTGTGTTTGGAGAAATGTGGGAACAAAAGTAATGTACCTCCTAGGGATTTAGAGCAACTACACTACTGTAATCCATCCATCCATCCATCCATCCATCCATCCATCCATCCATCCATACAGTAGTTGTAAAGTGCAAGTTTGAACAGGGCAAAGAGTGAGGTCTGTAATTCTCCTACAGATCCATCAATGGATGAGCAGGCTCTTAAACAAACCAGGAACAGTTAGAGGAAATATAAGTGACCAGATACTTCATTAATGTACTTAAATAGTTTTTTGTATCTGTACTTTACCTGAGTATTTTTTTTTTGGTGACTTTTAACTTTTACTTCTTACTTTTTCAAATAAATACCTGTACTTTCTACTCCATACATTTTAAAAATGAGCTTGTTACTTTTAAGACCTTCGAAGATAACGCCACGACGTAAAAAAAATTCAAAATTTTGGTAGTTTGAGCTTTATTCTGTTCGGCAGGTCCCTTAGTTTTATGGTTTATGGGCGACCGTGAATCAGGTGGTAGAGGGGTCGTCTTCTGATCGAGGGGGTTTGGTCAGGGGTCTGCAACCTGCGGTTCTGGAGCCTCATGTGGCTCTTTGACTCTTATGCAATGGCTCCCTATATCTTTTTTAAAAAAACTTTTTTTTTTTAACTTAACTACATTTAGTAGCACATACTGTATTTTCATTTCTTTATTCACGTATCTATATTTGTACAAAAAAAATGTACTTTTGCCAACTCTGCATTGAACTAAAAAAAAACAATCAGATAAATACTGAACAACCAACATCTAAACAGAAATGTCTGGAGAGGAAGACCATGACCTTACTTTATTATTTATAAATGAAAAAGATAATATATCATTCATGACAAATATGTGATTCTGTCAAAAAAAAAAAAGGAAAAAAACAGTTTCATGGAGTACTGCATGGGTTTGTTTTGTTGGAAAGTTGCTCTCTGGTGTTTTGAAAAGATCTGAGGCCATATGTGATTTTGTTTGTTTTTTCCTCAAATTTCTTAAATCTGCAGGTGTATGAAGTTGTTTTTGGTTTCCAAATAAAAGCCTGTAGAAAAACAGATGAAACCTTAACCCTTAAAAGTAGGGATGGGTACTTTTCACATTTTTACTGTAACATGGGAATCATCATCAGTACTTAACGGTACCAATTTTTGGTACTTTTGTTTGTGTGGGAATAAATGTTCAATGTTTAATAACAAAATCTAAAGCAAAATTACAAATTAACATATTTATTTCTCAATATATAAACTAACAAATAACTTGTGACATGTGTGGACCCTAAAAAAACAGTATTTAATAACTTTCGGTAGTGACTAATGGGGATTCAAATAAATAGATAAAACATCATCCAACTGATTTGTAACATTGCAGCTGTTTCACAAATTAACTACAACTATGCAGTGAGTTTTGTTCTTAATAATACACAAATGAATACCCTGTAGCTCATTTGTAAACCTATTCCTTTCCTTTCCCCTCTGGAAAAATGGTGTGACAGGTCCATGGAGGGCAAGTTTACAATAAAGAGGATGGAGTAAAAATAGATGAAGATAATATTTTAGCGAGCGTAATCTGTCGCATTTTGCAAAGTGGAACCATACTTTCGACCGCGTCCTATCAGCCAATGCTTGCTGAACCCGCAGCTACTGACGTCATTATACTCCTGTGCGAGTAATGACGTGTTCATGTCCGGCATGGAAAAATCGCCTACTCATCCACTCCATCACAGCCACATGGATGCGTTTCGGTACCAAAACATAGTACAGTTGGATTTTATGTGAATCGGTACAGGGAAGTACCAAAGGAATGTGATCGGTGCCTATGAAAGTACTGAATTTTGTACCCGTCCTTAGAAAAAGTACGTCAGATACTGTACAGTGTTTGATTTTTCGTATTAAACGACCTATACAAAGAGAATTTAAATTGATAATTGCCACAGAAAAGATTGTGTTGATATTTCCAATGATCTTTCAGTTATTTCCGAGGCTTTTCAATGCTAAATAATTAGAGGCAATTAAAAAGGCATGTCTGCAACCTTTAGAAAGCTTGTTCGAATTTGTGTCTGTGTTTATTTGACAGATGGTGATTTGAATTTCAATTCATACAAAGGTGGCACGATATTACAGGGTTACATATTAAATGATTATTGCATCAATTTTTTTTTACAGCTATTCTTGCAATAATGATTGGTGTGAAGGGCAATAATGTGACTTTAGCAAAAATAACTACTAACATATTTACAATGTGTTTTGCTTGGAATGCAGGTCATGCATTCAAGGCTGTGCTATTGTGTCGCACACAAAAATAACTCACTTCATATACTGAATAAGTCAAGGGAGGGCAAAGGGGGGGGGGGGCAAACGGCTGCAAGGAGCATAAGCAATAAAAGGAGTGTAACAACGTGGAAACACACATTTAAGGTACAATTATTGTGCTACCGCCATCATAAATAGAAAAAAAAATCATGTACATATGCAAAGATTTGCAGCTAAATTATATTTTTCTATTAAAGAGCAGACGGTACCGTATATTTACTGTATTAGTGACCCTGTTTTTTAATAACTGTCAAATCGTATATCTATCGTATCGTATTTAATAGCATTAATCCAACTGTACAAGTCAAGTTCACGTGTGTCAGGAGCAACACATCTCCCCAGCTGTGGCAGCTGTTTGACATGCTTTGGTGGGACTACGTAGCGAGGGGTGAATAATTCATTAACAACTTTCACATTCCTGCATTTACTTGAAAATACATTTTCTACTCTGTGGCAGGGCACATCAAATCCTTGACACGACTGGAATTCTTTAACGCGTGCATTCTGTGACTCTCTCCAGAGTCGGCGCGATACATGCATTAAGTATCAGTGCAATGAAACTAATTCTCTCTCAGACCTAAGTGCAATTACTGCCTACTGAAGCACCGACGCAAAAAAAGAAGCTGCAGTGTTTAAAGTAGATAAGAGCAGATATTTCTATCTACAAAATGTGACTATGATGGATACGTTAGGGTACACACAGATGATAATAATATAAAGCAAAGAGAAATCATAAAGCTCTTTGGTTGTAGAAGCTTAGCTCTACTCAGGATATCTGTGTGTATGTGTGTGTGTGTGTGTGTGCGTGTGCGAATATTTTGTGCACTAATGGACAAGAGATACATCACTAACTTTACTATCTAACACCTTAAAGGTCTCAAACAGGAAAAATAGTTGATTTCATAAATTCAGCTAGTAACTAATCACCAGAAAAGGATTAGGCACTATAAATGTATTACGTTTCAAATAACTAATACTGCTTCTGACATTGAGTTTTTATTCCTAATTGTACCTTTTCAGCATTTTCTTTCCCATAAATATTTAGCTTTTTTTTATGTTTTGCTAACAATTCTTAATTTAGCAGATGAGGCAAATAACATCAACAGCAACGACAACAACAACAACAAACAAACAAACAAAAAAAGACAACAATAATAAAGATGTCATTTTTTAAAATAACACAATTTCATGGGGTAAGAGGACCTTATGAGTTTGCATTTGTCAACATCTGTCAATAAGCAAAACAAAGTTTATAATTTTGTGGATGTTTGTATAAATGCAACTACGAAAAAAAATAAAATAAAAAAAATATATATATTTTTTTTTTCCTTTCTTTCTTTTCTTTAAATTGGCTATTACTACTACTACTACTACTACATACATACATAGATGTATTTTTTTATTCAATGTTTGAAATAACATTGTTTTATCATTTTCCAACCATTTAAAGCAACCTCCCTGCCACAGCCTGGGATCAAATCTGGACATCTTTCATGCTAGGCAGGAGTCTCAAGCAGCAGTGAGTTCATGAAGATAAGATAACACTGTCTGACAGCAACTAGTATGAATTCTTCCATTTAAAAAAAAATAAGAAAGAAGAAGAAATAGAAGTGCAGGCACTGTTTTGGTTCACATTCGCACGGTTGACTTTTGAGCCAAAGGTCATCTGTGTAACATACAAGCTATACTTGCTTTGGATGCTCCCTGCACCACCAGCTGACCACTTTTCTTTCCTTATTATTTAGTTATTTGAAAAAATAATGATCACTGCTTCAATACATATCACATTATAGTAGTCAAACTTTAATCTTGCCTTTTTGTTCCTGCTCCTTTATTCGCAAGGCAAAATGTAAATGTTCATGTGAAAGACATTTTATTGTGTGTATGTTGTTATTGAGTAATGTCCCTTTATGTTGTTCTTTTTACTAATTAAATTGAAAGTAATAATGCAGGAAACACAGAAGACTGACCTTGACCTTAAATATGACCTTGAGCAAAGGTCAAGGTCACACATTGAAATGAAATGTTGTTCAATGGTACCAGTCTGAGCACTGTATCTCAATTTGTGGCCAAGTTATAGGGCAAAAAGTATTTTTTTTTTGTTTTTGTTATGTCATAAACTTTGACCCCTACTGATCTTTTTACTGGTAGGTCATACAGCGTCGATCTAATTAAATAAAATAATCCACTTGAAATGAGCTTTTCATAAATGTAAGCAAATAATGCACAAAAAACTGAACACTGACCTTGACCTTAAATATGACCTTGAACGAAGGTCAAGGTACAGTTCATTCCAATTAAATGAGATACTCCACTTGAGCTGAGCTTTTCATAAATATAGGCAAATAATGCACAAAAATCACAAGACTTGAGCGAAGGTTACACATTGAAAGGAAATGTTGTTCAATGGTACCAGTCTGAGCACTGTAATCTCAATTTGTGGCCAGGTTATAGGGGGAAAAAAAAATCATTTTTTGTGACGTCATAAACTTTGACCCGTCCCGATCTTTTTACCAGTAGGTCGTACAGCTTCAGTCCAATTAAATAAATTACTCCACTTGAGATGAGCTTTTCATAAATGTAGGCAAATAATGCACAAAAAACAGAACACTGACCTTGACCCTAAATATGGCCTTGAGTAAAGTTCAAGGTCACACATTGACAGGAAATGTCGTTCCATGGTACATGTCTGAGCACTGTATCTCAATTTGTGGCCAAGTTATAGGGAAAATTTTTTATAAAGAAGTTGCGGAAGAAAAATAATAAGAACTCCTACGATAATGTGTTTGGCAATTGCCAAATACAATACGGCTCATATCTCAGTGTTTTGATAATATGAAAACAATGTTTTTGCTCATATTGATATTTTTTATTATTGTTTGAATGCTGGATACAGAAAAAATCTGCAGGGGAGAACATCACTTTTCACACAATTCTTTATGCTCAAGCTAACATGCTGTGAGAGGAAATTCTGTAACTAGCATAGCAAAGTGTAGCTCTGATTGTTCCTTTTATTCTTCAAATAAATCAATAAACCAGCCAATTTCAGGTTACTTTGGTCTCTAAATCTCACTGGAAAGTGTTTGTTTGAATAGCAATTTTTGTTTTTCTCAAAATTATGTTTCTCCTTCTTCAGTCATGAAACTCTTACATTTAATATTCGCATGCAGCGATGTGTTTAAAAAACGCAGGAACACCTTTTATCCAAATTACAAAAAGCAGAGAGTGTTTTCATTGAAATTAGTTTTTGTCCATTTTCTGAAAAAAAAAAAAGTCTTTCTTTAAGAATTCCAAGTTTAGTTTTTTACCATAGAGATTAAAATGTAATTGCCTGAGACTGGAACTCATCAGTGTGGATGACACAAACACAGGTGTGTGTCCAAAGCTCCTGATTAGAAAAACAAAGGCAGGAGACGAGGTTAACTCCACTTCCTCTCCCCAGAGAGAGTCCTTGAAAGAGTAATGGGCAGTCGTGAACTGGCTTTACCTCCATTAAGCACAGCAGAAAACATTTACATAATGTACACATAATGTGCTGATTCACTCTGTCCTGATTCAAACAGGCCTCAGATAACTCACTGCAGCTCTGTCGCACCATTCATCACACCAGGTCATTTACATCCAAAAGCACTTAACAGGCACGTACATACGTCTTTGTCTACATACATTATGGGACCTTTTTTCCAGAAAATTCTATTATGCATCAACTTATATCTTGAGGTTTACACACCACTTCAAAATGGACAAACTCAAGTGGAATTTAACATTTCTGTAGCTTTAAAGATTGTAATTAAGATGCTATTCAAGGTTTTGCTCTTTTTTTATTTGATGTTTATTTCATATGCATCAAGGCAATATAGAATATCTTTCATAGAGAATTACATCTTCAAACTTTTTAATTTGCATATGTTTAGCTGGAGTCAACAAACTATAGAGCAGAGTTTAATAGGATTACACAAACGCATTTAAAGAAGTTGTTATTATCCTTCTCTCCTGCTTGAAATGGGTTATGAGGGCATCAATGCACCAAGGAAAGATTTATGGAAATGAAGTTGCAGCATTGAAATGTAAATAAAGAGGCGAAAAGAGTTCAACATCTTCAAAATTCAGTTTTGGATCTATAGGAAAAAAACTCTGACCTTTAAATAGAAACCAACAGATGATTAACGCAACTGGGCCATGGTTGACCACCGATTTAAATTGCTGTATTGGACAACGCTAAGCTAAAAGGTGAAAGGCCTGTTAAAGCATCTGCTCCAACTGTTCTGTGGTTTTAGATGACCTTTCAGACTCAACCGCGTCGATTCACAACCAGCACTGTCTCTGCATTTTGGGTCACAGCCCATGCGAGGTCCGCAGTCATGTAACGCACAGTGGAAGTCTAAATGAACAGAAATCACGCTGTGTGTCATCAAAACAGCAATGCGTCAGACCTTTCTCCTCTCATTTTTAGAAACACTCCCACACTTGCACAGAAAGAGTCCAAATTGCTGTTTTGCAGGAGGAAACAGCTGCACTTTCAGTTTTCACAAGAGCGCCCGTTCCCACGTGATAAATGGTAAATGGACTTGATTTCATATAGTGCTTTATAACCACTGAGGTAGGCCCAAAGCACTTCACAATATCAGCTCATTCACACACCAATGGCACTAATCAACCACTGGGAGTAACATAGGGTTTAGTGTCTTGCCCAAGGAAACTTTGACACAGACAGGTATAGACTGGGATCGAACCCTCAACCTCAGGATCAGAAGACGACCCTGCCATAATCCTAGCCCATAACCGACTACTAGGAATGAAATTGCTTTAATACTGTTTGAAATGGCACACTCCGTACTATACAATACAAACTCAATGGTTCCAGCGAGATTAATTTTGTCTTTTGAATAGTATAAGTTAAATGTATAGTACAGTATGGCTATAGTATGTCAACTTGACATACTATTCAAAAAGAAGATCCAAATGAATCTCGCTGGAACTATGGAAGTCAAGTGAAACTTCAAATAACCCATCAAAGGTGATCAGCAGAACTCTGAAAAACCTTGTCCGAATCAACGAAACCTCAACTTAACATATACAAACTCAATGAACATACACTGCCTACTCTAAGTATGGTTAGGAAGATTAGGATGGTGACCGTTCCCACTGAAGTATACTTCCAAGTTCAAACTGAGGCTAAATATCTCCATTGATTCATGACCTTTGAAAGTTCTGAAAGCATTTTAAGGGAGAGTAGAATAGCAACATGTGGTCATTTGATCCATAAAACTCTCAGAAACACATTTCATGCAACATTTTAGACTGAGCCTTTGCTGCCGCCGCCCCCGCCTTCTCGAACTCACTCCCGCAACCTATCAAGAATGCTGACTCATTACAGAACTTTAAAACGCTCCCAAAAACCCATTGTTTTAAACTTGCTTTTTCTTAACCTTTCTTTTACTTTTATTGTTATTTCTTTATTTTTCTGTATTCCGTAAAGCGGCTTTGAGTTCCAAAAAAAGCATTACGTAAAATGTATGTATTATTATTATTATTGTTTTTTTATTTTCGGAGACCCGCCATTGTGCTAATGAAAAAACTTCTGGTTAACTTCAAAACAAGAGCCCTATTTAAAAAAAAGTGATAAAAAACTAATGGAATCAAGAAGAGATACTTTTGTTTTGAAAAGTAATTGGTCCGAGGACGATTTTACGTTCCGCTCACAATGCATCATGGGACGGTTGAGTATGACTAGTGTGCCCACTGTGCATACTTTAAAAATGTCCCAATAAAGTATACATTCAGGTATTTCTCGCGTACTCAATCTTTCCATTCTATCTAATGTGAACGCACTACAGTATTTACTCATTTTGACATCAGACTTAGTATGAGTAGTACGTTAGTATGCCATTTTGAACACAAGCTATATGAATAAATGAATACTGAGAAGTATTCTTCAACAAACCAAACCTCCAAAAAAAGAAAAAAGTGTTGAACAAGAGGGAAAACATTATGCTGAAGAGAATATTTAGGAATTTATCTTCACAATAATTTGTCTTAAGGGGGAAAGGTTGCACAATGAACAGTAATCTATCATAATTAGGAAACATTACCCAAATATCCTGTTTGTGGTGTTTACGTATTTGATTAATCATAATCTTCATTTCTCTAAACTGTGATACGCCTCTCGTTGTTTGATAATAAAGCACAGAAAATGAATACTTCCATTCTTTCGGTTGACATTTTTTTTCTCCACAAATGATTACTCTAACCACAAAATCTATATTGGAAAAAAACAGAACAATTACTACCAAGTAAATTGTTTCTATTTGAGATAATGGAAGTCATTTTTCTACAACATTTATTACGTGGACAAATGGTAAGTGATGGCCTAGTTTAATAAGCACGCTTTTAAACAGAGTGTTGCTGGTTTGATTCCTAAGCCTAGAAGGTTACCTGGGTGGAGCTAATGTACAGTATATACATGACTGAATAAAGTGTATTTACTAAATTTATCACTGATATAATGTTATAATTGATTACAGCAGCACTTGTTAATTAAAGGATTTCTATATGAGACGGAAAAGTGACATGTGATGTCAGGTTTTTATTATAAATGATAAAATAATTACCTTTCTTGTCTTTTGATCTTCTAAAAAAGCTCCAAACTTGACATTTTCAATCTCCTCATTTTAATTTCATTTTAAACTAATAAAGAAGATATGCTTTTGTCTGGTGTTTACAAAAACACCTTCACGCTTCACTGTGTCCAAACGGATTCTGCTGCTGTTTGACAGTAATAAATATTTAGTAGACATGTAACACAGCTCTAATGGACAAATTAATAACCATAATCTAGTGTTATCATTCAGCACAGTATTATATTTTAAGGCCAGTAGAAAATAGGAAGAGTTTTGTATTTGCTTTTGCATCCAAACAAGGAAAGTTAAGCATTTTTGCTGGCACGGTTGTAGTTTGATATTTATGTGAAAAATACATAATAGTACTTTTTGCACAGGTGATTTAACACACACACAAAAAAGGTCATATTTAATCTTATTTTTACGCAGCACATTGTCACCAATATGCTTCAGCAGGTTGGGTTAAATGCATTCCCTTTTCTGACACAATTCAGGAATTCTTCATTCATTCCTAATAAACACACACAATGATAATATAACTGTGTAAAATTTAGATGTACGTACAAATGTGGGATGGACGAAAAGAAGAAAAAAAAAAACACTTAGACTTTGCAACAGTGAGAAAACGACAACGCTTCTCTATCTGCAAAGTGTTTGGTTTTTTTTTATATTATTGCCCGTATTGATCTGCTCTTATTTCCTCCCTTGTTTCTTTCTTTTTAAATCAGGCAGGAAAAGAAATGTGTTTTGAAAGTGTTTAAAATGTAGAAAGATGAGTAGCTCACCTTGCTAAAGGTATGCACACTGCGATCACTGCTGATCCATTTTAAAACATATATATATATACATATATATATATATATATATATATGATTTTATGATAAAGCTTTTATTTAAAATTCAATACAGGTTTGATGTTAATTGAGTTTCCTTTTCCAACTTTTTTCACCTCTGATACATTAACGATATTGGCCGATGACAACATTAATCTGATCCGATATTAGCATTAATTATACATATTTTTACTAGTTATTTCGTAGTGTGGAATGTTAGAAAAGGCTTGATTAAATGATTTGACTCAAACAGGGAACAATAGTCGGCAACATAAGTATGAGGAAAAAGTGACGCGTTTGTAATTAACCAATGGATTACGTGCATTTTAACCTTAAACATAAGAATATTTTACAATTGAATAAATGTATTAAAAGAAATACAAAACCCTGAAAACAACAAGAAGTGCAATCTTTTAAAGACAGCAATGGATGTTTTGTTATTGCAATTAAATAAATCAATGTATTTTATTGTCAGTTAATTTTTATTGTCATTTCCTGGAAAGGCCAGCTGGTATCGGAGATTATAAATGTACGGCAATATAATCCAATTTATTTATTTTTAATTTTTTTTTGATGATATCGGACCGACTTCCAATATTAGATTAGATTTGCTATTTTTTTTCAAACATGTAAACAGAATATTATAAAAGAAAACAAAAATATTATCAACACAATTTCACAATTCAGTTTTCATTTCCGAAATGGAGTGGGAAACTGACCCGTGTATTATTAACCAATGGAATACATACATTTTTCACCTTAAACATTAGAATATTTTACAATTGAATAAATAGATTAAAAGACAAAAAAAAAATTCAGTCAGTTAATTTTTATTATCAATTGCTGGAATGGACTGCTGGTGTCAGAGATTTTAATATAATAATACAATTAGATTTATTTTTTTTTATTGGTGATATCGGACCAATTTAAATATCAATATTAGATTAGTTATTTTTCAAACATGTTAACAGGATATTATAAAAGAAAACAAAAATATTCTCAACACAAATTCACAATTCAATTTACATTTCCGAAAAGCAGTGTGAAGAAGAACATCATTTCCATTGGAAAACCCTACTTTTTTAAATGAGATTAAGATCTACAATATTATACTGACATAGAAATGGATATTTTTTAACTTGATAATAAAAAATTAACTGATTTGATAAATATAGGGTTTGAACTTGACTTCAAGGATTAAATAAAAATATATATTTTTTTCCTTTCCAAGTCAAAATAAATGCTTTCAATGATTAAAAGGTCAGAGAGTAAACATTGGTGTCTTCCCTCATTCCGATTCATCACTCCACATATTGAACTGGCCTCCAACTCAAGCTACCGCCAACTGAACCCAGTAATCAATGGGTTCCCTTGAGATCAGCCATCCCACACGCTTCCTTCTGCACATACATTACATTACCAAACTACTTTAAAAACAGCTCTCGGGGGCTTCAAAATGCAAGTGCAGAGGAAGAACAAGCGTAATGAAGCAATATAGGAGCTAATAGGAGCCATATAATATCAGTCAGCTTCTCCTTCACTCATCCCATCTCTGCTCTAGCTTGACATACATCTATCGAGGCACGTTTTCGTACAAATTGAACACCTGATGAGATGGCAAGTGCTGGTTTTACTGACCAACTGGATAAAGCAAAGCCAACACGTCTGCAAAACAAACACAATCAGCTGCTGTTTGATCTCGGAGCTCTTTTATGAACTCTATCGTGGGAAGATAAACAGTAAAGCAGGCAGACTTCCATGAGTCGGTGGAGGCCCCGCATGTGGCTCCACAGCTGAGGAGGCGTATGCCAAGACAAGTTAAGCTTTTGACATATTTGTGTGAGTCAGGGACTTCACTGGTAGGGAGTGTGTTCATGCATAAGCATGTGCTTGAACCCAATGGGCAGCCCCTATCTTTGCTTCACCTCACACGCATGGGTACGCCGACACATTTACACATCTCAAATCTAGATGGATGATCTTGTTGCTAAAAGAGCAGTTTAGATTGTTCTCCATGTGCAGATAAACAACACGCGCACATAGACATACACAGTGACCTCATTAACATCCTCTGGCTTCTGCACCAGCAGCGAATGAGCTCGGTTTAAGTCCCAACACAGAAAGCAGGCTATTGTCTTACACTCTAATCCTTTAGAAGGAATGTAGTGAAAATTATCAACGTATTGAAAAGATCTGCATGGTAAGGCCCTAAACCAGACATGTAAACTGCCACATGTGGCCCTCAGTCTAATTTTTTGCGGTCCCCAAAGCAAATCTCCCAAAATTCTAATTCAAGGAGTTATAAGGAATATGAAACCCAACATAATGCACAAAGTACACAAAAAAATTCCAAAAATACACAAAATCACTCATAAAATATAAAATGACAACAAACACAACAACCATTAAACCAGACAAAATGACTCCAAAAACACACAAAACAACAACTCAATGCTGAATAATTCCAAAGTCACACAAACTGTCAGTAAAATTACACAAAATCACAGGAAAATACAAAAAAACAGCAACAATAATACAGAAACTAAAAATACACAAATCTGACAAAACATCAAAACAAAAAAACAAAGACAAAGAAATTATTATTTTCAAACATCTGTGAAGAAACAAAATAAATCATTATAAAAAATAAAACCCTAATTAAACAAAAAATGTATGTCAAAATAAAAAAAATTAAAAGGTAGATGTAAGTTGAACTCATGCTCCTTTTTAATTATTTATAATATGTTGTATAAAGTCGTATGAGGGCAGTATTGATGTCACCCAATTTCCCCTCAGGGATATGTGGATGCATCAGTTGTTACAGTACCTATATATATATATATATATATATATATATATATATATATATATATATAGGGCACTACAGATGCTAATACTCTGACTAAAACATTAACAGTTGGACAAGAATCAATCAACAACACTACTTCACACATTTGATTTCAGCAGAAAAAGTTGTTTTGGGGTTTAGTTACTCATAAAAAACAACTTGTTGATATAAACGCCATTAAAATATCCAACAACGACACTGAAATAAAATTCCTAGCCGCAGAACTTTTTTCCTTCAGTTTGTTTATTGGTCAGTGAATTGAGTGTTCACTCTCCTCAGCTCCCCTACAGGCTAAATGTCTTTCTGATATATTGTGCTGGCAAAGGTCAATGGACCCTCTGAGCCCGAAAGAAGCTTTCTCTGCAGAACTTTTAAGCCTCTGTTTATCAGTCATTCAATGAAACATTTGATGCTGCAGAAAAAAAAAATAATGCAGCCAACATTAAACGAGAACACTGCAAATATTCCCCCTGTATAAAAAAAAAAAAAGATTGTGAGATTGTTAAGCTAAAAATCGATCCGCGCAGGAGTTGGGAAAGGTTCTTTATTAACTTTGCAGAAGAGCCTCCCTGCAGACCTCACTGTACCAACACAACTGAGGCGTCAGCAGCATCTAATGTGCTTGGATGAAGTTCTGATATGTGTAAATACGTTAGGTATGAGCTGGCTACACAGCAGATATCAGCTCTGCGGTGCTCTGGGGTCAGTTATCATCATTAATGATATTGTTATGATTTGCTGAGCTTTTGCAGAGTCTGAAGAAATCGTTTTTCTCTTTATTTAAAGGGGAGGTATTATGAAAAAAAAATCACTTTAAAATGGTTTTGCTACAGTGATGTACTGTACATCCCTTTAGCCACACTCAGAGGGCCACAGTTGAAAAAGTTCAGCTTCCTCCCTCTCTTGTTATTCCACATTTTGTAAAAAGTCAGCCCCAAACGGGCGAGTTGGATTTTCCCCGGTTGTTTACGTCACCGACCGGAAACTCCTCCTCCTGAAAATCCTGGCTCCTCCTACCCTATAAGAATCTGAGCTCCTCCCTCTCAAACTACCTTACAGCAACAAAAAAAAACACTGCGGTTTAACATATAATATACATTATACTTTGTCATATATGTAAGTGCAAATTACACTACTTTTTCTGCTGCTGCTGTCTGCAATCTGCGTGTTGGGAATCACTGCCCTATTGTTTACGCCCGAGATCAGCTGTTAGCACTCCATGCTAATGCTACGCCAGCCCATGCAGCGAGACCAGACATCCCTCGTGAGCTGAGGAGGAAACGACGGGGATGTCGCGCGGAAGCAAAGCGCCGAGCAAGGAAGAGAGGATATCAGCCTGTCCTCCTGCCCGCCATCATGGGGAATGTTAGATCTATCTCCAATAAGATGGACGAGCTAGCGGCGCTAACCCGGCATGAGAAGGACTTCTGGGAGGCGAGCCTGCTGTTTTTCAACTGCCAAATACAAATATGGCATGTTTGGTGTAGTTGCAAAAAAAAAGGTACAAATAAGCAAAAACGGGCTCAAATTGTTAAAAAAAATATTCTTCGTGTCTTGAAGGCATCTAGCGACTCCCTCCCAGTGTCTCGTAACCACACGATTGAAAACCCCGGCTTTAGCGTTTATTTTTATTTAAATCTGAAATAAAAAACTAAATCCTTTAAATATACTTCCATTTCTCTCAAACCATACACAGTAGTATCATCCTTCTGCTATAATCCAATTATTTTGCTTTTCTCGCTACGAGCTCTCTATTGTGCTCCTTGCACAGTAATAGTGTGAACAAATGAAGAGCTCGAATTACGTTTATCAAATTTCAAGGGTTCAAGTTCAAGTCAAGGGAAATGTTTTTCTTCATACGTTGCTTTTGTGTGGAAGAAATTTGTCTTCAGAAATATGAATGAAGACTTGTATTTATCTAGTGTTTATATTTGCAGATTCTCACATTAGTGAGAAAGTCCAATTGTGATTCTGAATTTGCAAAGTGAAAATCATAAACTGATGGATCTGAAATGAAAATTATCAAAGGTTTATGTTCTGAATTAGACTTTCTTCTGCATTTTTGAAGAGGGAGACGCATTCAGATTGGTCTGAACAGCCAAATGTGTGTGTTGAACAGTGTATTCCCTGTGCACAAAAAGGGAAGTGACATTTTGTTGTTTCATCTGGTGATTTCCTTAGATGAGGTTCTGTCACTGATGAGGACAATAACATTTATAAAGTGTATGTTTACAGCCACAAGATTAGTGTTGCTAGTTGAGGTAAAAGGGCATTCTGCTAAATTCCCTTATTAATCAAATATAATTCAAATTAACCCCTCCATAAGGTCACTCATTGCTTTTTTCCAAGTAAAAAACAAAATTATTACTGCAGGAGGTAAAAAATACTACCCACTTAAAAGTCTCTTCTTTTAACATAAAACTGAGTCCTGAGTTTATTCTACAGAACACCCCATTCAGCAGAACTAATACAGTAATCATATAATCGTTTTTTCCTTATCCTTTAGCTATAATTATATAAAAAAAAGTTATGAGCATAGCAATATGAGTTTGACAGCCACAGCAGCATTCCTGAACATGATTCAAAGTGTTGCTGTTAGGAGGTCCAGAAGCAAAACATTAATTTTAATATTAACTACAATATTTGCATTTCCTAAAGAAAATGCAAGTCAGGATGCAAGATGCCCGCGTCACACTGCATTAGCGTAGCATTAGCTAGCATTAGCCTAGCTGCATTAGCCTGATACTAGCATTAGCCTAATGTTAGCATTAACCAATTGTCAGCATTCGCCAATTGTTAGCATTAGCATTAACCTGTCATTAGCCTAGCATAAGCCAAGCATTAGCAATAACCTAACAATAACATTAGCGTAGCATTAGCAATAGCCTATCAATAGCATTAGACTAGCATTAGCACTAACTTAGCATTAGCACTAGAATAGCATTATCGTCAACCTAGCATTAGCATCAACCTAGCATTAGCCTAGCATTAGCATTATCCTAACAATAGCATTAACCCTACATTAATACTAACTTAACTTTAGCATTTGTCTAGAAAAAGCAATAACCGAACAATAGCATTAGCCAGCAATGATCTAGGAATAGCTTAACATTGAGGTAAGTTGAGGTAAAAGGGCACTGCTAAATTCACTTACTAATCAAACATATCCAAATTAACCCCTCTATAAGGTCACTCATTATTCTTTTCCAAGTTAAAAACACGATTATTGATTGCAGGAAAAAATACTACCCACTTAAAGGTCTCTTCTTTTAACATAAAACTGAGTCCTGGGTATATTCTATAGACCCCTCCTTCAGCAGAACTAATACAGTGATCATATATCCATTTTTTCTTTTTCAATCGTTCAGCTCAGCTATAATAAAAAAAGCTTGTGAGCACAGCAATATGAGTTTGACAGCCACAGCAGCATTCCTGAACATGATTCAAAGTGTTGCTGAAGCAAAACACTCATTTTAATACTAATTAAACAATGGAGTTGCAAACCACTAAAAATAGCATGCACTGCAGAGGCCCACCAATTACATTCGCCCTCAGAGGAACACTATAACTTTGCTCTGTAGGCAAGATGGGATTTTCGACACTATTTAATCCTCGTGGGTGGAGTAAACAAACTGTGATGCTAGGCAAGGACGCTAGAAGGGTAGAATTTCAAAAACGTATGTACGAATATACGTGTGTGTGTGTGTGTGTGTGTGAACAATAAAACAATAACATTATATATATATAAAAAATAAAAAAAACACAATACAAAAAATACTTTAAAATAGTTTTATAGTACATCAAAAATATATCTTAAATGCATTTTCTTTCAAGTTAAGCCAACTTTTGTTACAGTTGGAGTAGAAGCAGATATTTATTTATTTTTGTCATTGCACAACACTTGTACGATGGTAACTTGGAGAGCGGTCCAAGTACCTTGTCTGAGTGACAGTAGCAGTTGCATTGTTCATGGACAGTTCCTGGATTTAATCAAATATTGATAGCCTTCCCTCATACATATTGATGAAATTCTACAGTTCTCTTTTCCATGTGAAAACTCAACATTAGACTTTAAAATTGAGGCTGCATGTAAAGACTAATGAGTCCATTATTTAAATGATTTGGTCAAGAAGTCACAACATGAATTGTGTCATTGCTGAATGGCTGCAGGAATAATAAAGATGTTTATTTATGATAATAATGCATTTTAGAATAATTACTGTACCTACATTAAAAAAAAACAAAACAAACATGCTTACTGTTTGTTTAAAGCACAGGTGTCAAACATAAGGCCGAGGGGCCAAATGAAACATTTTGTAAATTACCAACTTATTCAGTTGTAGATATCTCACCACCTCCAAATACAAAAATTCAATTAAAATCAACAATATTTGCAGAGCTCAGTTTTCCACTTCCACTTCTTATATACTCAGTTTTAATCTCATATTCTTGAAAGAACAAATTTGCCTCAAATTATTCCACAAAAATTTAAGTGAAGTTCCAGCATGGACTGATATACTCACATACTTTATAATTTATACATAATTTATATGTGGAAGTGCAAATCAGGGTACATTAATGAATTTATTCCTATTCTCATCTAAAGTCTGTGGCCCACTTAAGGTCAAAATGGTCCGTATTTGGCCCCTGAACTAAATTAGTTTGACACCCTTGGTTTAAAGTCTTAAATTAAACTGAGAATACAGCAAACCACTGCACTGTTGGGCATGCTGCATGGGTGCTGTGATATTTTATTACATGAAAGAGAATTGACTGCAGTACTCAACATTAGCTCATCATTGCACCTATCTCCAAAATATACAATCAAAGAAAATATAAGAAAATCAAAAGCAGTTTTGCAGCTACATTTTTAAGCACTAGCTTTAAAAAGTTGATCAAGTAAAACCAAGCGTGAAATGGGTTTTCCACGAGTTTTATGGATAAAATGTCCACATGTTGATTTTTCTACTTGGTCACTTTCTCACTGAAAATGCTTGAAGAACTTTCAAAGGTGGTGAATCAACAGAGATATTTAGTCTGTGCGCTTCAGGTTTTTATCGTTGTAGGTATGAAATGCATCTTGGGAAACTTGGAAGTATACTTCAGTGGGAACGGTCATCATCTTAAGCGTACTTAAGTCAGGCTTGGGGAGTAACGTCGTTACATAATCTGGATAGAAAAAAAAAAAATGAACTGTAATCCACTACAGTATTTTAAAAAATGTGTAATCAGATTACAGGTATATTTAATAAAAACGGGGATTAGGGGGATTACATTTTGCATTACATGACACATGAAAGACAATGCTGACACC
The DNA here is from genome assembly GCF_900634775.1 of Gouania willdenowi. Classification (NCBI taxonomy): domain Eukaryota; kingdom Metazoa; phylum Chordata; class Actinopteri; order Blenniiformes; family Gobiesocidae; genus Gouania; species Gouania willdenowi. The sequence continues at coordinate 15,402,864 of NC_041066.1, forward strand.
AGTGTAGAGGAAATTACTAAGTTAACTTTGGAGCATGTTAATACCTAAAAAACCTGCTTCCACTGGCGCTTTTTTCTAATAGCAAAGACAATTATTGCCATGCTGTTTATGTAACCTTTGTGGCTATCACTATGGAACTTGTTAAAACCTGGTGTATCACTTCAGATGGTGCTTTTTTGTTTTACACATATTACAAAACAATAACAATTATTATTGGTCTAGGTCAATGATTCCACTGAATTGTTCATAATTAGTTTTTAACACTACTGTGTTAAACTAAAACAGCATTAGCTTTAATGCAATGTGTACGGTGGCTGGGAAGTGTCAAGTGAATGCATTTACAGAAACGAACACGAATGCAAACAGGTCACAACATGAATGCAAACCGGCCACAACGGAAGTGTTTCCGACGGACCGGTATTACAGTCGGACAGTTGGACGGGTATTATGATATGATAGCCTGATATGAAAAACATAAGAGTATCCTAATCAACTTTCACTTACTTTCATACGCGTTTCGATGTCTTCTTCTTGTTCTTAACTGTTCTGGTGGGTTAAAAACATCCGCCAGAAACGTGTCCGTTTGTAATACCGGTCCGTCGGAAACACCCGTCATAATACCCGTCCAACTGTAATACCGGTCCGTCGGAAACACTTCCGTTGCGGAAACCCGGTGGCCGGGAAGTGTCAGGTGAATGTATTTAAAGAAATGAACACAAATGCAAAAAGGTCACAACACGAATGCAAAATGGCCACAACGGAAGTGTTTCCGACGGACCGGTATTACAGACGGACACGTTTCTGGCAGATGTTTTTAACCCACCAGAACAGAGAAGAACAAGAAGAAGACATCGAAACGCGTATGAAAGTAAGTGAAAGTTGATTAGGATACTCTTATATTTTTCATATCAGGCAATCATATCATAATACCCGTCCAACTGTCCGACTGTAATACCGGTCCGTCGGAAACACTTCCGTTGTGGCCATTTTGCATTCGTGTTGTGACCTGTTTGCATTTGTGTTCGTTTCTGTAAATGCATTCACCTGACACTTCCCAGCCACGTATTCCATCCGTTTGTGTTTTCATTTGCATGTTTGGTATTGAAGTGATCCAAAAGTAACAAAAAGTAATCAGTTACATTACTTTAATAGAGTGATACGTAGATTAAGTTTATCTTACTATTTTTTTTTACAGGTAACTTGTAATTGTACCAAATTACATATTTAAAGTAGCCCTCCCAGCTCTGCCTATAGTATACAGTAGACAGTATATCATTGAGTTTGTAGTGCATAGTACGTAGTGTGCCATTTCGAGCACATCCTGTGTCTCCACAGAGTGATCGAGCTTCATTTCCATGTCTGTTCCTCTGGCTCTTTAGTGCAGGCAAGGTGAAATGGTGCACAGAGGCAACAAGGGTTTGGCTGCCAGCTTCTGAGACGCACTCGATCCTGACCCTCCAGCAGCTGCAAAGCCCTAAACAAGCTTCCTATACACGTTTCCATTCTACAGCCTCTGCCAGTGTCAGTCCAAATAAACAGGTCCAAGAATGGGGCTCGCACACAAAGAGAGGAAGACATGAAGTCATGAGCATTGAATAACAGTCATGTGCAGACAGGGCTATCTATAAGGGGGAATAAAAGGGGAGAGCTTTTTGAAGCCAATCCATAAAGTCAGCAAAATGATGGTCCATTGTTCTATGAACCTGTAATAACCACAGTTATTTATTTATTTATTTATCTGAATAATATCCACTGTTATCCAGGAAGTTTGTTATTATTTGTACACTAGTATATAGTCATCTTAAAGATATCGATCCTTGCTTTAACCATAAATAAAATGGGTTGGAAGGGACCAAAAATGGTGGAAAAGGTGGTGAAAAGGGATTTAAAAAATTAAATTGGTTAAAAGTTGCAAAAAGAAAAAGTGGTAAGAAGGGTTCATTGTGTCAATATTGGCTTAAAGGTGGCAGAAAAAAAAAGTTGGAACATTTTAAACTGGCAAATAGTGAGCACGATGTTTGAATTGGCAAAAATAAGCATGAAATATTGTAAAAAGGGATTCAAAGTGACAGTAATGGGTCACCATATGCAACATTAGGTGGGAAAAGTGGTGGAAAGAAGCACAAATGACTTAAAAGTGGAAAAATGTGCAGAAAATGCATTGGAATTTGATGAAGTGGCAGAAATGGGAATAATGTGGCAAAATTGCATTAAAAAAAAATAAAATATGGCAAAAAAATATGAAAATTGGTTAAAATATGGCAAATTTGGTGTAGCTGCAGAAAAAGGGTAAATAAATAAGCAAAAATGGCGACCCCCCTCCCAGTGTCGTGCAATCCCAAGGTTGAGAACCCCTGCTCTAGCTTACCCTACCTTAGGGAGGACAGGTGATGGTCACAATTTTGCAATATAATAAATAGATTAATAAATTCCTTGTAAGAAAAAGCATGCACAGATGTCTGAAAAAGATTGTACTACAAGTAGTGTTCACCTGGAATAAACAAATGCAGACATTACTAAATAATTTCGCTTCGGCGTGTAAGAGTAATCATCATGATTACCAGCAGATTTACAGCGAGCAGCGTTTTACAGATTAAATCAATCCACACACAGCTGGAAAAGAATCAAGTGCTTCATGTTTACGGCAAAAAAATGTTCCCCGCTCTCTCTTCCGTTCCACTCTGTTAAGATTTTATTTTGCAACCAATTAGGGGCACAGGGTTGTCACTTATTTTAAGTTTTGTGGTAGTTTTTCCTCCTCCTCGTACAGCAAATAATTTGTTTTTTTTGTTTTTTTTTTAAGTAGGGATCGAGTGCAAGTTAGAAAGAGAATTCCAGATTAGTCATGAAACATTTTGCTCGTAGCTTGGAAATCTTTCGAAGGCCTAAACTACAGCTTATTAATTTGTCGGTATGATGTTTTGAAAGCAGGAAACCTAGACCATATAGCAGCACCGGATACAGATTATTAAAAAAAAACACCTACACTGTTTATATGACTGAATTTAAACTTTAACACTGCAATTCACATGTAGAGAGAAGGTCGTCTGAAGGCACAACAGCACCTCCTATGTCCGTCCTCTGTGAGGTGAAATACAACAAATCAATGCCAAATCAATAACAACAGGAACAATAAATCACCTTTACCTTTGACGAATTCTAATGAACATTCCCTCCTTTCGTGGAACAAATAGTTTAAAAATAGAGAGACTGCACTTACAGTCAATGACTCTGTCAGGATAATAAAAGTCTTTTAGTTTAATTAACATTCTCAAGAGAGCAGCGGGGTCTCTTTGGATGAACTGCCTCCAAATAACCACCTTTCATTTGCAGTAGCGGGAAAAAAGAAGGCTATTTTTTCTATTTTGGGCGGTAAAGGTTTCATGCTGTTACATCTAGAGTTCGCGTCTGGGTTTTTCTTTGCACACTTTCTATAGTTGAGACAAATGAGAGGTGGTAAGATCTTTTCAAGCCTTAAAAGTACGAGTTATTAGGCTTACATATGCAGTTGCTTCAATTAAATGATCATCCACTCTAGATTTTTATGCATTTGATTAAATACCTACTTTGAATCTGCCTCAAAAGGTAAAACTATGTATCTTTTAAATGGTTTTGTATCTATTTTTAAAAGTTATAGTGGTAGCAGTCTTTAAATAAATGAAAGCTTTGTGGTCCATGATTCCAAACATGGGGTGTTTGAACCTATTCGGTTACGTGAGAAAATTGCGAAGGGTACATGTGGTTTAAAAGCAAACAAGACAAATATCCAGAGGTGTAAAGAGTACTGAATTATCCTACTCATGTAATACTGTTACTTGATTGGAATTGTACTCAAGTACAAGTAAGTCATACATAAAATACTCAAGTGCAAGTAAAAAGTAGCTTGGTTAAATAGTACTCAAAGTAAAAGTTACTAGTTAATTTCACCCATCATGCTTATTTTTGGTATTAAATCTTGGTACTAGTCCTTTGCATACAATAAACATCTCAGAATAAACTGTATTAAAAGGTTTGTCAATATGTACAAATATTTTTAAATAAAGCAACACCAATGAATTCAATGCAAAATAAAATAAAGTAAAAAATAGCTTAAATAAAAGTACAATTAAATTTATGAACTCATGGTCATCAACATCCCCAGTCAGATTGGTTGTCACGACCTTTTCCTAATTGTCCTAAATCCAAGAACTTAGATGTATACATAAGAAAATATTATCAGGGTTTAATCAGAATATAAAATTACTAACTATCTTAAATGGTTTCTAAGAATAGCTGTCCCCTTTGAAGGTACAAGGGCAATAACTCCGAAAGAAATATTTGCGCACTTCTCATTTTCGAACTCCATCAAGGTATTGATACCCTGAAGCCACACACCAAATTTGGTTATCCTATCTTAAACAATTTCTGAGAAAAGCTGTCCCCTTAACTTGGACGGATGCACAAACCTGGCAAGGTAAAATGGTGCACAGAGGCAACAAGGGTTTGGTTGCCAGCTTCTTTGTCTCACACTTACAGTAGACATCAACTCTAATGGACTTTATGGCCGGCGAACCGAGGCCATTCTCCGCCTTGCAGTAATAGCGACCTCCCTGGGTCCTTAAGATCTTAGCAATGTGCAACGTCTCGTTGAACACGCTGGAATCCTGGAAACGGTCGGACACACTGCCAGCGGTCTTTGTCCATCGGATCTGTAAGAAACAACAGAGCACACATTACTTTTTTTGGAGTTTTTTTTTTTTTTTTCAGATTACATTGCAGCAAACCCAAGGGACAAAACACAGCCTCTGGCAAAAAGTCGAGACGAAAATCAAAAAAACCCTCACCCAAAAATGAGTTACTGTTTCAAATCAAAGCAATGAACAAAAATGTTTTGTTTATTATTAAGAAAAGACAAATTATTAAATGCTACGTAATTGCATACATACGGTATCTGTAAGTAACGCATTAGCCTACTCCCTTAAAATATTATCATCCAAGTCAATATATATTCAAAAGTAATTATTTTCTACTTTTCACCCACTGAACCATTATGTAGAGTCACAAAAATTCAAACAAAATTCAATTACGCACCTCTCTAATTTTTGGCTATTTCCAATTTCAAAAATGCAAAAATTTGACGCACCAGCGCCACCAAGTACACCAAAAATGCATTACGAGATAGGAATTGCCAAAAAAATGAATTCATTGTAGAATCATGAAAATTGACGCTGAATTAGACCATGACAAGATAAGTAAAAAATATTGTGAAGACCACGCCAAAAAACACACAGGAAGTCCAGAATCTTTAATTGAAAATTGCAAAATTGCCATTTTCGCTCACGTATTTTAACGCATTTCTTCTAGGGCATTTCACTGACAGGGTTCAAAATCACTGGAGATCATCTAGAGAAGTGGGACACCAAAAGCCATCCATAACTTTTACAGTGTCTGCAGAGCAAGCTGAGAATTTTGGCCAAAAATGACAAAATATAAATTTTTTGGAAAATGCTGCCATTTGCACCTAACAACTCCAATTTACAACAAAGGGGGCACGACAAAGGCTGCGGGACAGGCGGCAAAGACGGCGCGGCAAAGGCGGTGGGAAAAAAGAATAATTTCTCTTACTGCTTCAGAACACGAAGTTTGAGAAAAAAAAATAAATAAATGAAATAAATTAAAATAAACTGGTTTTAAAGTTTTTGGACAATTAAAACAACAATAAAAACTAACATATAACATTAATGTATTTGTCATGGAAGAAGTGGTTTGCAAAAAAAATAATACCATTTTAAGAAAAGTTCAAATATATAACTTTAGGTTCATATCGCCTGGTCCTATTCCAGACAAATATACAGTATATATATATATTTTTTTGCTACAGTGAACAGTCATATGAATTAATGTTGTGATTTTATCAATAATACCAAAACACTAGATTTAACAATTGTTTATAAATGCAACTGTGAAACAAAAATTAATAATTGTAATACTCGATATGTTGTTTGTTTTCCACAAGTCATTAAAATACACATTGATACAAAATACAAATTGATAACCAAGTGAGGCACTATTGTGTATTGTTGCATTGTTATTCAACATTATTATGTGTTTAATACAATCTGCCTTAAGCAGGTAAACATTGAGAAAAAAAAAGAAAAAAGAAAGATAATATTAGTGTCTGCATTGCAACCATACAGCGTGTTTATTATATGACTTTTATTTTCTGGGTTCTGCGCAAGCCTGACCTGAGGCTGGCCTTTTCAGCCTGAGTGGTTCTCACTAACTGATGAGACCCAGTTAGCCCGTGGCATCAAGGTGTAATGAAAGGTGAAATAGTGGTACTCTCCAACATGAGGTTGTAATTGACTCTCCATCATCTCCCTCTCCTGTCCTCATTAAAGCATAGCACATGAACAAGTACTGTGACAACTCCGGCCCTCGGGCCACGCAGCCGGAACCGGCGAGCAGAGAGCGCCGCTCAATCCTTCATCCTAACTAAGCCACAGATCGTCTATAGCTTCGCAGATTCTTACATGTCTCTGTCTGAGCAGGAGAAAGCTATGAATTAAAATCCAATATCGTCACACAGTGCAGCGATAGCATCATCTTTGGTACAGATAACATCCCATTTGACACAGATAGCATCAGATGGAAGAGCCAGAGATATTTTGCATGTAGAGACTTGCATTGGGTGCTATTACGAAGACATGCTTCTTTGTGTGGAATTAATTAAGGTTGATTAATAAATGGATTCTAGGCCCAATGTTTTTCTCCCCAACATAAACCCTTTAACACCTGTAATATTAACATCCATGCTGTTTTTTTGTCTATAAAATAGTCTATAAAATCGTCAGTAAATGTCCTGAGGAAGAGCTTTTACCCTTTTTTCCATAACAATTCAGTCGTACAATAATTGGCAGTTTTTTTTTTTGTTTTTTTTTTTACAATTCATTACATGTTCTACCAGTGTAATCAGTTTAAAAATAATAATTAATCATTCCTATAATTGACATGTAATAGGAAGAAAACATTGAAAGCAGATTTTTTTCAGCAAAAATATTAAATTAAGAATGTATAAAACTATTCAATTTAAAAAAAAATTTGAAAATGTGTTTTGAAATGAGCAAAAACAAGCCATTTCATGGCAACTATTACACTCAAAGCAATTTCTTTTCTACGAAGAAGGGAACATGAGTACCGTAATGTCTGTTGGTGGTCAGTAAAGCGCAACATGTTAGCTTTCAGAAACAGTTGGAATTTTTCCAATAGAGCAAGTTTTAACAAAGTTAACTCATTCAGTTCCAGCCAATTTCAAAATTTCTGCCCACTCAGTGCCAGCCGTTTTAGAGCATTTTGACATTTTTTTAAAGACCCACAGAATATTTTCTACTATGACAATCTGAATTCTGACACCAGATTCTGAAAGATTAAAGTCTGCAATTTCATCAAAAAAAAAAAAAAGAGAATAATTTTGTTTCCAGCTTGTTTTGTTCTTCAGTAATCAGCAGTTGAATAGAGGCAAGTTTCACATAAATCGACCAGTTTGTGACAAAAAGCTGAGGAAAAACGACTTTTTCTGAAAAAATCTATTAGTGACTTTGAAGCATTTTTTTTTTTTTTTTTGCTTTAGTGACACCTTAACATTAGTTTCCTTCTATAAAACAACACTGACACCAGGCTTTTGATGGTAACATTTTGCTATCTAGGTCAGAGCTGTATAGATTGTTGTTGTCTCTCCCCCGTCATTCTCCCCACACGCAACTTCCTCCTCATCCCGGAAATGCCGAGTCTCACCACTTGCTCTGTTTTTTTTTATCGTTTTCTCTCACCATTGCGATACTCTCAATAGTCTACTTAGTTCCGAACATGCTCTGGTCAAATGTGGGCTGCTGTGAGCTGGTGGGAACTTCAGCATCAACTCTCGTAGCGCAATTTTCTGTCTCGTAAACTCTTTTCCTCTCCCTCTGAGCTCTGCACATCACAAGTGATCTCTCATCCAAAGGTGGGCTGCTGCCATCTACTGTACATGTCACCAGTTGGACAATACATCATGGTACAAGTTAGATATTCAGAACCGAAAAACACAATTCACGTCTATAGACGTGCAATTCACGTCTATAGATGTGAATGGCACTGAATGAGTAAAGGATATTTTAATGTGCGCATACCAGGATGTGTTGCCGGCTACATGGTAGGTTTTTAAGGGTTAATGTGTGGAAACTACATCCCAGATAGTAGTTTAAGAAACGCAGGTGAGGTCTGACTATAGAGGGCGATTCAGGGTAGTACTCCAGAACCTAATCTTTCTGAAACTGCGAGCTACTTCTAAGGTACTGAATAACACAGGGACACCAGTTTTATATACACTTCTAAATACTACATTTTCATGGATTCACTTTAATTAAATGGAAAAAAATAAAGATGAAAGACTAGCAATAACTTAAAAGTAGTAAATGTTTATGTTTATTTTTCTTAACTTGTGCAATTGCTTCATTTTCAATACTTTTCATAGGAAATTATCATGTTCCTATTTTACTAGCCATTAACTGACAACCATTAATGTGACCTAATACATAAACACAAAAAAAAAAAAAAAAACTATATTTTATCACAATCCAAACGCCAAATATGCAGCATCTTTAACAAAATCCCATCTGTGACACATCGTCTCAATGTTTCATTAAAAATAAAACTTAAGTTTAGCAGTATCTAACTTTTTAAGGCACTGACTACATCTGTTATCTGTATTTGTCTTTTCGAGGCCTGACAAGTAAATCAGATTTTAGACAGAGCTCATCGGTGACTAGTGGTGCTGTTGGAACAGGCCTGAGGGCTCCTCACATGGTCCATGTGGGCTACCTGGAGGCTGTGGGCACCCGGTTGCTGACCCCTGCCTTAGATGCTATCCCTAGAGATTAATTAATGGATTAAGAGGACTTACTTAAACACATCATTCCGGGGTAAAATATAAATCTATTTCCTGATGAGGATTAGTAACAGAAAACGAATGAACAATAAGCTTATAAGAACCAAACGGCTGCATTACTAAAACCTCTGTCTTACCAAGTGTCATTAAAACTGAATCCCTATTGTTAGCACACTAAATGAATTGGGCTTCCCTTGTTTTGTATTAGACAGCATGAATAACTATTAAAAAAAGTTGATTGGCACTGTTTTGCCAACTTGAAGGTATTAGTTTCACAGTGAGGGTTATCGTGAGCTCATCAAAAAAAAAAAAAAATGCCCCAGAGTCACAAAAGTTCAGGGAATAAATTAAACAATGAAAAGTTCCTTCTGCACTTGATTCCAGTATGCAAATACAAGCAAGCAGGCTTATGTCGACCTCAGCAAGATTCAACATCCTGCTAGCTTATACCCCAATTGTTTCCTTTGCCTTTTGTGTAAGGAGCTTTTGAGTTTTAGGAAACGACATCGTCAATACATGCATTGTTGGACGGAGAGTAAGAAGTGGGTATTCAGATGAGTACAAAAGGAGAGTGTCCCTGTTTGTTCAGATGAGCAGCAGACTAATGCTACTGGCAGGCTTTCAACTCCCCCTAACCCCAGGCTATAGTTCCACTCCAGTGACGTTTCTTTCCCACCAAAGATCTGAGCTCCTGTACCCACAGGAGAAGTCCCGAAGTGTGCCTGGTGAGGACAGTTTGATCCCTTTCACTCTTCTTAAACAAATACAAACAGACTCATCTGAAAGGATCTGGCATGTTCAATGGACATGTTGAGCAGCATTTCCTGCCTTCAGACACTTTGGAAAAGTTTGTTTTGACAAAGTTCCCTGATTGTTCAGATTTTTGGGTAACACTTTACTAGGGCTAGTGGTGTGTGTGTGAGAGAGAGCTTTAGTTGCAATGGAGAAATGTCAACATATACACATGCTCAGCACTTAGGATTGCCCTACGCTTGGAGGCAATGTTCTCCACCATTGCAGTGAATTCTCCTTCTTGGAAATAGGCTGTTCACCAAAATACTCCAATACCTCCCTCTGCACCTCTCTGCTCACCCTCATCCTCTCCTTCATCCTAATCCTCCTCTGATGATGATGATCCCAGAATACTTTTCTTTTGATGTGATCCACATGTAGTGTCGTGGCAGTCAGTGGCTTCCTCTACCCTTACATGCATCTGTTTTGCTCCTTTTTTGTTTGTATTACTGCCGACATGCTAAGCTAACCGTGCTTCCGTGAGCATAGACATTATATACGTATATAATGTCTATGTCCGTGACTGTTGTCATCCTGTAACAGAGGCATTCGCTTGCAGGCACATGTACACATGCAGCTTCAGAGCTTTCTTATCCATTTACACCGTAACTAACACCAGACCATGACTGCTTACATTCCTATTTAGGTGCAACCATGAAAAGGGTCCCGACTGAAACGCGGTGCAGCGTAGCTTCCGATTGTTGTGTATTCAAAAACAACGTAACGATGCTTCGAGGCAGAACTTTTGCCTGGATGAATTTTTGTAATCGAGTTAATCGAGTAACTCGATGAATCGTTTCTGCCATACACTTTACTTGAAGTTTTATACATAAAGGCTGACATTAGGCTGTCATTATTATGACATGGCACTTGCTATTAGCATGAATAAGGTGTTATTCACCACACTGCTTACATACCCACTATAGTGATTTCTGTGCTACACACCCACACCCTATGCTCATTTCCATCTTACTTACACATAGTCTATCTCCCGGGTTAGCCATGCAGGCTCAGTAGTGGCCGACTGCATCAGGTCTACCCACTTCTGGTCTCTGGCCGACTATGGGGAAAGACTTGTCTAAAAATTATTCACAAATTCACTGCATTGTATTGTTTTTAGATATTCTTGTAGCTTGTAACGGTAAATGGAATTAATCTTCAGCAGAGACTTCAATACTGCCTCCTAGTGGAGGGGAGATGCTTTCCACACATGTGGGTCTGGAGCTGTGTGTGATTATCTAAACTGTGTCTCAAAAATGAATGCACAAACAAACACACTTTGTTCAATCCACAGGCACAACTGAAGATCAACACATGACAATTCATGAATAAATACACACACACAAAGGATAAAACATGTGAAAATTGTGGATCTATTTGTGAATATTTTTGAGACAAATGTCTTCCCATATCCGATACTGATACATCTTCATAAACTCTGATGAACAGTGTGTGGCACAGAGAAACCCAAGTAACATGTGCCGGCCCCTGCCTTGCCTTTGACTCCCCATACCAAACTGAAGGGTCCAGAATCATTCAGGGGGTTTCATTAAGAGAAAATAACCACAATCCTAATCTCTACCTAACCCTACTAGATATTTCCACCAAGCCAAAAATGCCAACATAGCTCCAAAGGTGTCATAATTTAACCAAAGGTGTCATCATCTAGTAAACTACACTTAGTGACAGCCTTCTTGACAGCTTATTCAAGCTAATGACAGATAATGACAGCGTAATGTCCGCCATACGTATTAAACTTCAAGTAGAGTGTTTACTAGCCAAATAAAACATAACAGCAAACAAAACCATCTTAAAATAAAAGTTTCCTAATAAAAATCAGTACATGGAAGGCCAGAGCGTGTCCAGATTAGTATCACACTGAAAATCCCAGCACTGTACGAGACAACACAAGCTGTGATGTCATGGCAAAAAATAATTAAAATCCGCCCGGTGTCTGTTGTTATGCTGGGATCATATGCCGGCTCACGTTTCTTCTGAGAATCTCTAGCCTGCTGCGGCGCTTCCCCCTCTCTTCGACCCACAGACTGGTTTCTAATTGCTTGCCATCTTCTCTTTTAGACACTGATGGTGGTCTGTGGCGCTCTGTGGTGCAGACAAGTGTGGCTGAGCATGACAATCAAGTGATCAGAAGATGAAGTAGGGGGGCCCAGATCATAAATTGAGATTACATGCACTCTCCACGTCTATATTAGAAAGAACTGCCCCCTGTAAGTAATTGGTTGAGTATGTGAAAAAGTATTGCACTATTTGTTTCCAGGTCCAAATCTAACAGAGGTGTAAAGAGTACTGCTATATCCTACTCAAGTAGAAGTACTGTTACTTGATTGAAATTGTACTCAAGTACAAGTAAGTCATACATAACATATAGTACTCAAGTACAAGTAAAAAGTAGCTCAATTAAATAGTACTCAAAGTAAAAGTTTCTAATTACTAATTATTAGAGTAACGATTCACTCAACTCCCGATACGATATGACTGACGATACTGGGTTCATGATACGATTCTCTCACGATTTATTTTACAAAATGGGACTGTAGACAAATGATGACAGAAAAATATTCCTTTATTTTTTTGGGGAAAAAAAACAAGAAAATAATGTACAATTTTCCTTTTATATTTCATTGTCAAAAGAATCTCTTGATAAACTATTCAAAACAATGCAATTTAACTAAAAATAAATCTTGAATGAAATAAAGGAATAATACAAATGAAGAAGAAGCCTGTTAATTTAAATTCTGGTTCTATAGTAAACAATGCAAAACTACATAATAGGTCCTTTTCTTTTTAAAAGTGCAACTGAAAATATCATTTGTGCCTTAACAATATTCACGTAATATTACAGATATTATTTCGGTGCTAAAGGGGTAAGGAATCATTTACGAACATGTTTAAGAGTAGAAGGCCTTGAGTATTGGCCGATACCGATATGGATCTGAAATGATATCAGCACGAACCAGCCATACTTTCATTATTTATTTTGTAGTGTGGAATGTTAGAAAAGGCTTGATCATTGATGTCACTCAAACAGAAAAGTCAGCAACAGTAGGTATGAGAAAAACTGACCCATTTATTAACCAATTGGTTAAATACATTTTAACCTTCAACATAACATCTACAGTATTCTACAATTGAATAAAAAATAAAATAAATTATAATATCGGTTATGATATTGGAGATTTTAAATGCAGTCCGATAAAATCCATTATTAATTTTTTGGCTGATACCAGACCGATATCCAATATCAATATCGGATTGGGACACTCCTAGCATACAGTAAACATCTCATGTATAAACTTAAAAAGGAAGAGACAAAATATTGTGCAATTGGAACTTAATTTATTTTCCACATGAATATGCGTATGAAATAAAAAGTTTGTCAAAAAGTTATTTTTTCTTTAAAAAAAAATAACACCAATTGTTTCAATTAAAAATAAAACAAATTATCAGGCTATATGTATAGCTACATTTATAAACTGTAAAACTGAGGAAATAGTGCATTACGTTAAATCTGATTGGTCGGCTATGATGTGATGCATTTCATTGTTGTCTGGTTCATTTTATTTTTTGTAGTTTTACAATGTCTGTTGATCATTTTATTACAAAAATAATAATTTCTTCTATTCTATTACTTTTACCTCTGAAATCGAACACATGAGAATTAGCTTTGTCTAATATGGCTAGACCTTATGTTACAGACCAACATGTTAAAACTGAGTTAAAAAAAAGACAGAAAGTGTGAAAATGAGTAAAATTTCACCAGCATATTCAGTCTGGCAATTAGTAAAAAACAGAAGGTAACTCATGTTCAAAGTAACACCATCTGCCAAGGACACCAATACTGTAGTAGTGCAACCATCATGGGAGCAGAACAGATCACAAACTTAAATTGGCCCGTATAAAGCCAAGCGTCAGAGAGTCTGAGGTCAGCTTATTTGTGATCGCTGACCCGTGGCGCTGCGAGTTGAATCCAATAATTGAAACCAAAAAAAAAAAAAAGTGTTTTCAGTGTAGTTGTGTTGGCTGTTGGAGCCTGGTACTCAAACAAAGCTGTGTGGACATAATGGATGGAGGCCAGGGCAGAGGATAAGGGGGCAGATGGCTTCATCATGAGGGACCCTTTGATGTCTGCTCATAGCATCAAAGACAATGAAATAATCCGAGGAATGGAGACAAGAAAATATGAACAGATAAAGCTGTATCTGATGCTGTCACGAGAACGATGTCAGGGAACGAGCGTGATAGAAGTCAAAGAAAATTGGATTATGAGTCTTTATGTATTGAAAAGAGAAGAGGGTTGGAACAGGCAGCTTTTTATCAGTACTGTTGCCTCGACACTAATGTTCTTTTTAAGAAATTGTCTTTTTAAAAAAAAAAAAAAACAATTAAAAGATTCACAGGGGGAAAAGCTTCAAAACTACATTGATTTACACTGTTTATGATTGTTTACGTTTGACAATGTGTTGGCAATTCATCAATTCACTTCTTCCCCTCCTCGCATTGCAATTCTTCAATCAATGTTATGGAAAAACACTAACTGACTCCCAAGAGCCGCAAGCATTTCTTTATTTATTTTTCATCTCACATCTAATCTGTCTCACAAACAGACAAAAGCCACTTTAAAGATAACTTTCACACCCTCAAGTAGAAACACCTGAAAGTGAACATTTTATAAATTACACTGTTCGGGTCTTTTATTGACTTTGCTGCTTGACGCACATTTTTTTGAATCCACTTTATCGATTTTGGCTGCAACTTTCAGTACGACAAACAGATGAATACATATAGAAAGCAAAAAAAAAAGTATACATATATATTTTTTATGGATTTTTTTTTTTAACTTCTAGCCTTTTACATCAAGAGCCCAAACAAGTCCAACTCCTTATTATCAAAGAATAGAAACTACTCACTACTACTAATGTGTAATTATTAATTACCATTACTATTATTATCACCATCATCAATAGAGATGGGAATTGATAAGAATTTAGCGATTCCGATTCCATTATCGATTCTGCTTATCGATTCAATTCCTTACTGATTCTCTTATCGATTCTCATTGGGTGAGGGAATTAAATAATACAAATGGATTTGTTTGCTTTAACTCGATTTTATTATCTTTGTCTCTTTAATTTCCTGCAGGGATATCAGCGCTCTCTTAATCCACCTGGTATAGATTGTTTTCACTGGATAATATATACAAAAGTGCTATAAAATTGATTAATTATTATTATTATTATTATTATTATTATTAAAATATGACACAATTTGGCTACAAACATTTGAGAATATTTAGAGTGTTCCAAAAATAATTCAGACATAAAACAAATAATTATTCTGTAAAGAACATATTAACCTTAAGTACAGCTGCACTTATTATGTATTAAACAGTAATGCTTTAGTTTAGCCTTTGTTTACATTTCTATAAATGGACCTTCCGAGACGCCGTCCCTATTGTTACATGTGACGTCATCAGCTGTGTGTGAGTGTGTGTGTGTGTACGTGTGAAAGAGCAAACTAAAAACAACAATCAGTACCAGTCTGTCTCCCGTGTCTGATTACTTGTTATGAGAACATAAACTGGTGACGAGGTGTGTTCTTGCGGAAGTTGTTTTCGGAAGAAAAGTCCATGCAAGAAGCAACTTTTCCGCAAGTGTACAGAACCCGGAAGTGACTCGCGTAGCAACAGAGACGCTACAAGCACAGCACGGAGGACAGCGCTGCTGCGAGTGGACGACAACAAACAACTATATGGTGAAAGGAGCTTCACTTGGCGCTAGCATAAACACAATATACATGCGACGTAAGAGGAACCGATAAGAGGATTGACAGGTAAGCAAACAAACGATTCCTAGGAATTGGATTACTGGGAACTGGTTCTCAGAAAGACCAGTTTTCGATTCCCATCCCTAATCATCACGTTCTAATAGGTACCAGGGCAGCTGTGGCTACAATAGTAGCTTACCACCACTAAGTGTATAGTTAAAGAATAATGCCATGTAAAGCGCTTTGAGTGACCAAAAAATAAGGCGAAATATAAATCCAATGCATTATTATTAATATAACTTTAACACAGTAAGATGTGCTCATACTGACACAAACTCGCCTGGGTTAACTTAACTGTATGGACATTGCAAGAGATTTATTAAGCTTGGATGAGAAGAAGCTGGAGTCAAATAACATGGACTGACGACTGAACACTGAGCGTGAGCGTTTCTCCAGAAAAAGCATGATACATGTGCAAGTCAAATTAAATAGATTACCAAATCCATCTTAAATGATTAAGAACTTTAATTTTACCCACATTTCACTGAGACTGTGTTAAAAATTATATTACAACACCTTCTTAGAACAAAATGCTTCATCTTTTTCTACGCTGAGCTAAAATGCAGTAATGTATCTGCTTGCCTCCATCCTACAGACTTTGACGTGTGGATAAACTAAATGGTCGTTACTTGTGCCAGATTCCAGCTATCCATTCCTTCTTAAGCAGCCCACAGTAACACCATGATATGCCAAAGCCATGAGGACACACTGGCAAAGTACATCTAATGAGGTGTGGAAGTAACACAGAAACGTATACAGATATATTTTTGACTATTAAATGGATAGGCAGACCAACGCTTCCTCTGCCACATTCTTTTTGAGCATGAAAGTGAGGATGACGGTGTGATTTTATTATTAGAAAGCTTGTGTTTTTACTCCGAGGTGGGTGGGCGGATGGCAAGAGTCTAACAGAAATGCTCGCTGTGAAGAGGCTGCTGCTGCCGCCTGGCTGGACACATTCCAGACTCCCATCAGTCAGACGGCCTGAGGGAACGTCTATGTAATTGAAGAAGTGTGCATATTGATAGACATGCAAAGCATTAAACGGGTGCAAAATTGCTAACTATGTAGCCCCATTTTCCCCGTGTCGGCCTTTTGTTTGTGCTGCACTTGGCAAGGCGCTGTTCGATCCATGCATCATCCCAGGAACAAGGAAACAAGGAGCGCTCGGAGCCAGGGGAAGAGTCAGAAATCTGGACAGTGATGATGATAAAAGCTATTTTCTGATTGGCTAAAGAAGAACTAATTAAAGCCTTTTGTGGTTTGCTGAGTGACTTGGCGTCCCTGTTATACAATGACCCAGATGGTAAGTTTGGGTAAAGTAACGTTATGAATACAAATTGATGCTGGAAATCATAAAAAAGAATTGATTTGTGTATAAATAGTGAGGAAATCTCTGACCTCCCAATATCAATGTGGTACTAAATTACCCTAGCAGGGTACAAGTAGGAAGAAGTTATATTTAAGATTTTTTAAGACCTTTTTAATACCACCTTAAAGAAAAATTTAAGACCAACCATACAATGGAAATACAGACCAAAGGGAAAATATATTATTTTACAGTTAAAGGCATTGATGTCAGTTAATAATGTACAATGAGGAAAAATTTAAATAATCTGCTGTTCCAGAAAATTTTTCAAATGTGTTTATTAAAATATCAACATTGTCCTAAATTATATTTTTATTGTAACACAATTCCAGGCAGTGCCTACCCAAGGGTGAATTGATATTTTGATTATTTGTTTAAATTATAATAGAATTATAAATTATTTATTTTTCCATTTCCGATAGTCTACAGTACCTATAAGTTTGAAAGTATCAGCATTTTGTGCTTTTCATAGCCCAAATGACTAAACGTCACTATTTCCAGGAACGGCAGAGACGCTGCACAGTCTCACTCCGCTGTAAGGCAGGAGGAGGCCACACCCCCTCCCACACCCCCTGCTCTGCCTCTGGCCCCATAGTGTGTTTTTATGTGTTTACGCATGCGCAGTCCGTTCCCCAAGATGAAAACCATTCATGTAAAAAGACAGCTCTCTACGCTGGCTTTGGACATAACCGTGCTATGCTAAATGCTATACCAAAGTTCACAGCGCTAGAGACGATATAGAGACTTTGTTTTGAGGAAAAATGACAGCTTTTAAAAGATGGGAGACCAACACCTGAGCTACCAGACCTTCAGCAAAGGTAAGGTCAGAAAATTGTTCATATTTTCTACAGTGAATGGAAGGATTGGCTTTGTGGATGCGCCTCACTGAGGCTGTTCCGAGTTGTTGTCATTTTCTCCGTGTTTCTGTTTCCAACACAAACAACGAATGAGCTGCCGTGTCATGAGATATATCTTGTTATGAGAGGATGGAGGCTATATTGAATAATTGTTTATTTCTTTAATGGTGTTTTACAATCTTGATTTTGTTAGATGGCTAAATGCTTGTTCATGTGGATCTTGTTGCTTTTTTCTTTCTTATGAATTTCATATTTTGATAAGCGCATTGAGATGACTGTTTTAAATTGTGGTACACAAATAAAGTTGAATTGAATTGAATTAACACTTGTCAGCAGAAACAAATGGAATTGTCACTGGTGTTGATATTGCACAGTTACAAATGTCTGAATTGAATGAACACCTCATATGTGCTCAGTAACTGCACTGTTCATCTACTGTTTTTTTATTCTGAAAAAGTCTGACCTTGTTCTTCACTGTGACACTGTCCATACACGTTTTAATATAAAACACAACGGTGGATAAAGTCTGTTAAATCCTCCTGCGCAAAGATGTCCCAGTTAGTAGTGCTGAAGCAGTCCTGGAGCTGTGGGATGGCATTTTCAGACCAAAACCATGTGAGTCTCACCTCAGGCATTGTTCTTTGTAGAATAGGTCTGTATGCTGGGGTGAGAAACAGGGACAGATGATCAGATTGTCCATGGTGGGGAAGGGGGGAGACTTTATATGTTTCCTTGGTGTTGCTATAGACCTTATTGTGACCTCTCGTTGTACATGTAACAAGCTGGTAAAACTTACGGAGCACATTTCTTTAGTGAACATCATTAAAGTCTCCAGCCACAATGAAAACGCCATCCGGGTGGGCAGACTGTTGTTTGCTAATAGCTGCTAGCAGGGTCTTTAATGCTACATTCGCACTTGGTGGTGTGCACACAGCCGTTACCATGACAACCGTGCGCTCTCGGATGGCGTTTGAGTGTTATAAACTTCAGTATGTTTCAATCACTGTAGTGTTGGTACACCACCTGTTGTTGGAGTAGACAACAAGACAACCTCCTCTGCTTTTCCCAGAGTCACTCGTCCGGTCGGCTTGGTGAGCTGTGCGGCCTGCTAGCATGATATCTTCATCTGCAACTCTTGAGTGAAGCCAGGTCTCTGCTACAATGACGATGCAGCTATCCGGCACGGTTTTCTGTGCTTTGTTGGTAACCAATAGTTCATCCAGCTAGTTATTCAGTGACGCAGGCTTGGCAGCCCCGCTTCCTGCGCCGTCTTCTCCTTTGTTTAGTCCCAGGTATGGTGAACCATGGGCTGCTGTTTTGGGCGATCTCTGCTGGGATGTTATGATTAAGTTCAATATTGTTTGACTCGCCATAAAGCAATACAATCCGGTTTAATTTCTCTCTACTGTACGTCTTAGTGCTCTTGGAAAAACATTTCTTTTTTTTCTAACAACAGTTAGACAAGAAAGGAGTAAAAACACGTAAAAGCACTGGGACTGAGTTGTCTGACTGCTGCACTCCGCCATGACAGAATAGACATTAAATTTGGCAACCAGGGGGGTATTGCACAAAACCAGGATAGTGGATAAAGCCTGGAAAAACCAGCTATCCTGGATAAACTTATCCCCAAGTCAGTTGAACGAAAGCCAGCCAAATCTATCCAGGACAAGTAAGTAACCATGGTGATTGAGCCTCTACAGCTCACCTGGTGCAGAGTAGGTTAGCTGTAGAGACTAACCTGCACAATTTCTGTCAGGACATGAAGACAATTTCAATTAAGAACTTAAAAAGTGTATCTGGAGGAAATTACCTACCCTAGCTTTAAGACACGCTTAGTCCATAGATTAAAACACCCATACAACAATCTATACTATTCTAACTAGCTACTAAATACTCAATACAGCTCTACATTTTAAATTCTCTCAATCCAACCTACTCACCACAGATTGTAGAGCCCCAGGGTGCATATGTATATTTTTACACCTAAATACGCCAAATGGAAATACTTTGACTAAAATGTCGAGAGTTGGACAAGAATCATTCTACATAACTACTTCATACCAAATAGTTTTCAGCAGAAAAAAGTGGTTTTGGGGTTTAGTTACTCTTTAATCTAACTTCTAGTGGCTCTCGGCCAGCAGAAGAACCCACAGATGTTCAGGGTAATAAACCTACAAACCAGTTTGTAGATAAACGTCTCAGTCAATGTCGTACCAGGACCATAAACAGGAGACCCATTTTAAAAAAAAGGCACAAGAGAATTTTTTTTTTTTTTTTTTTTTACTGTTGAACAAAAATTATACTAAACGATCTGTATGCCCCGTTACAATGTTGGAATTTGTGATAATATTGTAAGTTGTTTATTCATTTTTTTCTCATATTTTAAAATGATATATTCTCTAATAAATCACGTGTGAAACTGAAGGCCCAGGGGCTAAATCAGGCCCTTTGGAACATCCAAATCAGCCCACACAAAAAAATAAAAATGACAGAGAAAACAATAATAATTCTGGTAATTACCAAACAACATTCAGTAGTAGGTATCTCAGCCACACCAAATACGCAAATTCAGTGACACTCCACAATATTTGCAGGGGATCGGGATTTTCCAATGCTTATATCACATGACAGCAGTTATTTTTTTTATCTCAAATTGTTCAAATAAATCTCACTTTTTCCATAATCTGCTTGATTTTTTTATTTTCCCAAATTAACTAAAAATTAATGGCAAAGTTGAGGAGATTTATGAAAATATTCTGCAGCGACTGATATCTGTCACTTATTGCTTGGATAGTGTCGGTGCCATCCATAATTTACATACATACTTTTACATAATTTATATATGGAAGTGCAAACTAGAGCACATGTAAGTTGAAATTTCTTGCATCCCAACTTCAGACCAAATTGGTCCGATTTGGCCCATTTTAATTGAGGAAGGAATCGTAAACATAGGTCAGAATAATTAACCACAGTTTTGGAGTAAATACGTGTTGTATATGAGAGAGTCACAGGCAGACTGGGCCAGAGCCAGTATCTGTTGTGTTGTGTGTTCTATGACCTGATTATGTCAGAATGACTCCATACATGATTTGCATTTTTTCCAAGCATAAATTATGCAACACTGAGTAGTGTGAGAATCTCTCTCTCAGTTAAAGATCCCAACTGTGTGTTTGACTGAATGATCACAAACATTGTTTAGAGCAGGGGTCACCAACCTTTCTGAAACTGTGAGCAACTTCATAGGTACTACATAGTCCGAAGGGTTGCTAATTAGAAAAGCACTTCTTAAATTCTACATTTTAACTGTGTCACCTTAATTAGAGGGAAAAATAGGCTAGCAGTAACTTAAAAAGGTACTAAATAATTCCAGCAACTTCTTTTTGTCTTATTTTTGAATAATGTTGAGGTTTTTTATTCAGACAACTGTTTTTCAGGAAATGTACTTTGATCTCCTGAGAGGTTTTGACTGTCAACTGCCAGTCTTCTTCAGCTGATCGCTTTGATGTTTCCTTGACTTCTGCGTATTAATTCCAGCAAGTTATTGTCTTCTTTTTAAATAATATGTTAAGGTTTTATTTATTCAGACTAATGTTTTTTTTTCCACATCAGACCGATCAGCAGATGCCTCTGAAGAAGACTGGCAGTTAACAGTCGAAACATGTAAGGAGATCAAAGTAAAATTCCTAAACAACAGTTGTCTGAATAAAATAAACCATAACATATTTAAGGCATGTTGAGGTTTCAACATGAGTCACTTTATTTCTCTTAATTCATGCAATTGTTTCATTTTTAGAAAATCCACCTTGTGTTTTTAAAAATATATCTCATATAGATATCATAATATGAGACAAGTTGAGAGCTTTCAGCGGGATTTGAACTCACAATTTCTGCACTGGGAGGCATTGACATTACCCAATGCCCCACCGATCCGCCCCGAAGTAACCCGTGTTTACACATGCATACGCCTAATATGGAGATAATAATTTGGCTGACAGAAATCAAGAGTTTAAATGAACAAGTACGATGTAATTTCCACATCAATGAACTTCATTAGTGTGTGTCAAAAAGCCAACAGCAACAGATAAAGAACATCCTTTTCTCCGAGTAAACCATTCGTACCATTCCTAATCCCAGATTAGTAACAAAACTTGGTCCTCAAAATGTTTTTGGGACCAGATTAAATAAGATTAAATTGACTAAACCTTACATTCTTTGTGCATGTTTTTTGGTTTCTGTGTATTGTCATTACAACATTACAATTAAATTAGATGTGTACATTCTGCAACTGCATCTATGATAATCATCAACCTTTACAAAGCATTAAATAACCTGCAAATGATTCAAAATATGTCTTTTCAGCACTATATCTCACATGGACTGGAACATTAGATTATCTCCAAGATGAACAGTTTTAAACGTAGTCAAAATAAAGCATTATATTACATTAGATATCGCTGAAAGAATGGATCGTCAAAGATAAGAGTGGTATCGTGAGGGGGGATCAGATTGTTTTTTGTTTTTTTTTTTCATGCACACAATCTATGACACATCGAATTGTTATGATTTGTTTTCTATTCTTATTGAGTTGTAAAGGTCATATCAGAGTAAGTATTTAAGCGTTAGTCATTTAAAGTCATTCAACCTGAAAAGTAATATTTCCCACTGCATTTTTCTGGCCTTTTTTTTCTTTTTAAAAATATTGTATCATATCGTTATATCTATTGTATCGCCCCATAGCCTTCAAAGTACGATATACATACATCACCACTCAATAATGCAATATTTCATATTGCATGTATTATACAAAGAGCTGTTTTGCCTGTAGTAAATTCTACATCTTGCAAATGGACTCATGTTAATAATATTGGACACTAAATTTTGATTATTTCTATTAAAAAAAATAGAGCATTGTAGGATTTCTCATCTGCACTGTATGTGTTAGTGATTTTGCACATTTATTTTCTGAATACAAGCATCTGGAGCCACATTTAGATTAGTTAGACACACATATGCCTGTGCCCAGTGAAGTAACCTTTATGTGTTCTTTCTCAGCAGCCCCCAGTATCAGTAAACAGGCCCCAGGTCCACTTTCACCTCAGATGACCTCATCGTTCCTGAACCGTCCACTGTGTTTATACTGTGCCCCCAAAACCTGTAGCACAATAACAGAGCGGGACAACACGGAACTATGCAGAAATGCAGAAGAAAACTATGTTGTTCCAATAAACAGTGCAACCAAATATGTTTCAAACTCATTTGATTTCGAAGCAAAGGTCGATTGTATTTGGGTCAAGATCATTCAGAGCAAAGTATACATCATTTTACAAATCTCTCAACATTTTCCCCCTGCTGTCTCTGACCTAGAATGTGTGTAAGGGTAATTGAAAACTCCAAATTTGCAATTCAGCAACCCTTGGAGCCCGAAACAAATATAGATGCGGAAGAGTGAGCATATCGTTTATTTGCCCCCTGTTGTGAACACTCCCAGACTACCTGAGGGCTCTAGAGTCTGTCAATTGTTTATTTTCTGTTCTTTTTTTTTTCTTTTAAAAAGTGGAGGCAGGCAGGAGTAAATCGAAGATTTCAGTCTATTTAATCCAAAACCAAAAGATCCAAACTTGTAATTAACTTCAAATTCAAAAACAACAAAAGCGAAGACTGACTACAAATGTGCTATTAATTTGTTTGCTCTTTTTATTTGTTTAAATAACATTTTAGTGTCATTTTGACACTGTAAACTTGTTTTATACACTGCTGCCAGGACACACTGGTTAAAGAGACTATTAATCTCAATGTGCTTCTGCTGACTAAATAAAGGCTAATGAAAAAGCAAATGAGCAAGCAAACGTACAAAAACGCCTTTAAAAAGTGAAAGAAGGCAATCGGGAGAGTGGGCACACCCAGGTGGAAACAGGAGGGAGGAGGGGAGTCGACTTCCTCTTAGCCATCCATACTCATCCATAGTGAGAAACACGCTGAACTAATGAACCACAGACAGAGACCAAACTAAGATTTAATAGAAAATAAATAGAATCCAAACTGAAAAAGATCTCACTGGTGCTTAAACTCATGACCTTCACTAAACAAGAGCTAAACTCAAATCCAATGTGCCACTTTACCACCTAAACAGGTTGGAAAACCAACAGAAAAACCAGCCACAATGTCCATTGATTTTCACTCTCAATAATGACGTGGTGAGGATGTCCTTTTAACACTGTATTCTTTTATTATTACATTTCTGTAAAAGGAAAACCATTCAGAAAACAAAATGTAGGTTCACTTTGCATGTTTGTGAGACAATATTACAGAGATCCTATAATGTTTTTACAAATGTGGCCTAAAACCTGTGAAATGTACTTATTAGAAGATCTATGTCGAACAAAACACATTATTTTTGCACCATATTTGTTTTATTAACTTTTAAAAATGGGACTACGTTACCGTTTTGAACATTTCACTCCAAAAGGAAATCACAAAATTTCAAGATGGCGGAGCACAAGCACTCCCTTTTTTAAAAGTTAATAAAATGAATTTGCTGCAAAATAATGTGTTTTGTTAGGCATAGATTTCCTAATATGTACATTTCAAAGGTTTTAGGCAGGGTTGGGGTCAATTAAAATTGTAATTGATAAATAATTACAATTATGGCGTGATTATAATTTTCAAAATCTGTTGCTGTTATAATCATAATTAAATTGTAATTGAGTTTAGATAATGCTAATGCTAGGCTACATTATTGCTAGGCTAAAGCGATTGCCGCGCTTATGTTAATGCAGATGCTAATGCTAGGCTAATGCTAACACTAGGATAATGCTAGGCTAATGCTAATGCAACGCTAATACTAAGCGAATGCTAGGTTAATGCTAACACTATGCTAATGCTAATATTAGGCTAATGCTAACACAACGCTAACGTAACATTAATGCTAGGCTAACACTAACACTATACTAATGCTAACACTATGCTAATGCTTGATTAATGCTACCGCTAGGCTAATTCTATCACTAGGTAAATGCTAGGCTAATGCTAACGCTATATTAAAGCTAAAGGTATATTAATGCTATGCTAATGTTAGGCTAATGCTATACTAATGCTAACGCTAGGTTATTGCTAATGCAGTGTGATGTGGGCCAGCACATGAATCCTCACTTGTCATGAAAAGTCTAAAAAAATTGTCAATTATAAATTCGCGCAAAACTTGTGAACCATGTTACTGTTCTATGTACAGTTCTACACACGTTAACATTTATTAATATATGTTTCACACCAAGCTTTCCCACAATTTACTATTTCAAAAAAATACACAAAAAAAACTCAGACGCCCTCACCAAAAATATTAAAACCTATATTTTCATTGATTAGGAAACCGAACAAGGTGATCAATAGATCGAAAAGAAATTAGATGATAGATATTTGTTTTTAGTGTATTTTACAGCTGATTTAGGACCCGTTATTATAAGAGATGCTAACAGAAAGCTAACATAAGAGGACAGTTAACTTTTATTAGGTTATTTATTTCAATTAATTGTAATTCAACTTTAGTAATTGATAACTTAATTGAAATTTAATATCTGAGGTTAAAAATAATTGCAATTTAACTGCAATTGGAATAAAAAATTCTTGTCACTGTAATCGTAAATGAATTGTAACTGAACATGGGTAATTAAAAATGTAATTGTAAGTAAAAAAAAAAGGCAATTGTTAATATATCATTAATATATTATTAATAATTAATTATTAAGTGTAGACAGAAGAAAAGCTGATGATTTACCTGTGGTCGAGGATGTCCCGTCACTAGACATGTGAGTTCCAGGGTCTCTCCTTCTCTAATGGTGTACACTCTCTCAGTGTGCCTCTCTTCCTCAACATTACAGGCATGCCCGGAGTGGATGATGCGGACAGTCGGCGGTGCTGCAGGGGAAAAAAAAAAAACAATGAAGTATGTCATTAGTTCAATCATTTCATCACCAGAAGTTGGTCTCAGTTGACGGTGAATTGAGTTAAATAGGTTGTGTTGCTATAAACAAGCCTCAAGCCAACGTTTTCCGCTACACACTACAGAGCACACACACAACCAGAGGTGAATGTAAAAGATTTAAAAAAAAAAAATATATATATATATATATATATATATAGAAAGAAAATGACAGTGATATACTATATTTCACCTTAATAGCACTCACTAAAGCTTTGATTTTCTAAAAGCTGCAACTGTGTCCAATAAAAGTTGAATAAAGGGACCAACTTTCAACACCTGCCTCGTCCACACATCCATCCATCTTCTCTCCTCACTTACTGTTATTAGTGTCACAGAGCCCAGGGATTCTTATCCCAGATTACAAGGGCAAAATACAGGCAGGTTACAGCCTCGACAGGTGACCAGCCATCCCAGGATTAACACAAAAAGACATTTAAAAGTCATATACAGTATAATACATTGATTGGAATAAGGTTCAAAATAAAACATTGCTATGCACAACATGTGAAATATGTATATTTTTTGTGTCACAGAACAATAAATGAATTTGTGAACCTTATATAATGCAACCTTTTACACGTTAATGTATTATGTTAATACTTTCCTTGTAAAGCTGCTACCCTCTTTTTTTTTGTTAATTATTTTATTTATCTATTCAACTGATTATTTGAGAGGGACAAATGCACGTTACATTGCCGCATAAGTTATAAAAAGTACAGTAGATGCCATGCATGCAGGTTTCTAGACTTGGCTTATTGGTAACTCCTGTTCCTGGTTAGGCTTCCAGGGATCCTAAACTGTTTTTAACAAATGTGGCCAAAAACCTTTGAAATGTCCTAATTAGAAGATCTATGCCTAACAAAACGCATTATTTTGCACTGAAACACACCATATTCGTTTTTATTAACTTTTAAAACTGGGACTACTTTACTTTCACAAATACGCCATGAAATTCCAACTCTACATTTTCGCCGCCTGTGGTCACAGATTTTTTTCAGCTCCCGGATTTTGTTCATCAAATTTTGGTAAACAAAATAGTTATACATCAACTTTTTTTGTTTTTTTTTTTGTTTCAACTTTTACTGATTTTTAGAGCAACCCAAGTTGTCATTTTGCCTGAAAAAGCTGCTAAATGATCCTGAATGCTTCACCACCTATAGAACTCAATGGACTAAAAGGGGCGTTTGGCGTCATCAATAACGTCATTTCAAATTGTCGGCGCAGTGACTCGAAAACTGTAAAGTAGTCCCATTTTAAAAGGTTAATAAAACAAATATGGTAATGAAAATATATCACCTGCAATGTGTTCTTGTACCTTTTAAAGTGAATCTATGCTATGGCAAGACCAGCGGTTTCTGACCTTTTACTCTTACAAAGGCTCAAAAAAAGTGGTGTGAAATGGTTATTATTGTAGAAAATCTTCTTATAAAGAAGCGTTTCAATGACCTCATGCAATTATGTTTGGAAAACTGCAAACCTGGCTGAAATTGTACAATTAAGGGCTCAGCTTGTCTAAGTGCATTTATATTCACGGTAATGTGATTGTGCAGATTTGACTTTGACTGTACGCTAACTCCACTATGTCTTTCCTCCAGTCTACCACTTAGTTGACCCACATGAGTGTTACTATTTACACACTAATGCACAGCGAGACACCGTTGGTAAATCATGAGCTGATAGTAGACGCTGGCTGCTGAGTAAATAGTTAATTTGCAATGGGCTGTGAAAAAAAAAAAAAAGTAGTAGCACCCCTGACAACACAGCATCTGTTTAACATGATATTCCTCTCCAGCTTACATGATTAGTGAAGAGGTTGGGGGATGAGATGATTTAGAGAGCGGATGCAGGATATGATTAGTGGGAGGAGTACAAATTGGGGAAGATGGGGAAGAAAAAAAAAAAAAGAAAGACGAAATCACCAGGAGTTGCTCTTCTTTCTTTCTTTCTTTCTTTCATGTTAGGAGAGAAGCTTCCTGTGCAGGCCCGGCAGCAGTTCTGCTTCTATCCGGAAAGTGATGCTAATGAGCAAAGCAGCACTCCTCCTTGAAAGCAGTGAACCCGTGTTTCCATTACCCTTGGAAATGCGCAAAATCTAAATAGTGCAATAAAAACTGGTAATGGAAACACCTGAATTTAGAAAAAACACTCAAATATTGCTCAAAAGTTTTTACGCTTTCACAAAGAGGAATTTCTGACGTTTTAATATTGAAATGTAGGGATGTGAATCTTTGGGGGTCTCAAGACTCGATTCAAAATCGATTCTCGTTTTAACTGATTCTCGATTCAAAAATTGACACAAAGCAAAGTGTGTTAAGGCAAATTATGGCATCAAAACAATACAGTTTGTATAAAATAATTTTAATTAAACTGATTTTAATGACGTAATCACACAAAGGCAAACTTAACACAAATGGTAACATTTATTCATACTAAACAAATAAAAATACACACTCCTTGTGCTGTCTATGTAATATATTGTAAGTTGGGGTCGCTGTTTCCTGTTGGGATTGTGTCATAGACTGTAAAGGTCCGGGTGAGTTTGTGTGTTCTGGCCTCACACTGTTGCCATAGTAGTCGAAAGTCGCCATCTTGAAAGCCATGGTCTACCGATCTCTACTAAGTTCTTGTATTTTCGGCTTGAAAAAACATATGCTTGTGAGTATGTTTAAGTGTACTGTTTGATAACACTCCTCAGACTGTGCTTGTGAAAGTTAAGCATAAACGGTGTTATATAAATCACTGCCTATCACGGTAAATGTTAGCATGAGCATTTTTTTTTTTTTTTTTTAATGTGCGCTAAATAAATAAATGAAATTAAATAAATTAGTGTTCTTCCATCTTCCTGCAGCGAAATCTCGCGAGATGAGAATCCACGGGAGTTACGAGGCTCCTAGCCAAAACAACCATTAACTCACTGAGTGCCATTGACGTGTATAGACGTCATTTGGTTTAGTAACGTTGAGTGCCATTGACGTCTATAGATGTCGGTTGTGTTTTTCGGCTGGGGTTGCTAGGAGTCCGTGTGATGAAGCTCTCCGGTGAATATCTAACTTGGACAATGATGTAGTGACCAACTAGTGACATGTAGGTGGCAACAGCGCACCTACAGCGCTGAGAGATCACCAGTTTTGTGCAGAGCTCAGAAGGAGAGCAAAAGAGTTGGGTGTGGGATACATATGTACTGTATGTGTATATACGCAAATGTGTGTATCCATAAAATGAAGAGTCCGTCCTTAAGACTGCTCTACTGTAAAGTGTCTTGAGATACCATTAGTTATGATTTGGCGCTATGCAAATAAAAGATTGATTGATTGATTGAGTTTACAAGACAGAAAATGGCGCTACAGAGTTGATGCTGAAATTCACAGCAGCTTACACTCGACCAGAGAATGTGTGGAACCTGAGTGGACTATTGAGAGTGTGGCGATGGTGAGAGAAAACAATAAAAAAAAAAACAGGGCAAGCGGTGAGATTCGGCATGTCCGGGAGGAAGAGGAAGTTGCGTGTGGGGAGACTGATGGGGGGAGAGACTTGGAGGACTGCCAAAATACAGTAAGAAATCCATTCAACTCAGATAGCAAAATAATAATAATTTTGCCATCAAAAGCCTGGTCTCAGTGTTGTTTTTGTAGATTTATAGAAGGAAACCAATGTTGAGGTGTCCCTAAAGCAAAAAAAGAAAAAAAAATGCTTCAAAGTCACTAATAGGTTTTTTCAGAAAAAGCCGTTTTTCTCAGCTTATTGTCACAAACTGGCGATTTGTGTGAAAGTTACCTCTATTGAACTGCGGATTACAGAAGAACAAAACAAGCTAGAAACAAAATCTACAAAATATTCTGTGGGTCTTTAAAAATTAGTCAAAATGCTCTAAAACGGCTGGAAATTTTGAAAATGGCTAGTACTGAATGAGTTAATGGAAACAAGTTCAAAGCACAATTATACTTTTGTCGACATTTACAAATATCGCTTTTATTTTGCAAAAATCTGCAATGGAAACCCAGCTTGAGCCAGCTTGTTAATCCATGCCCTGCCTGGCAAAACGCTACAGACTGATGAATGCTTGTGCAGATGCTAACTAGCTAACTCTGTCACCTACTCGTTTGGCTCCACACTCTGTATTTGGAGATGAATGCCCTGCTGGTGAATTCCATAGGGGAGAATATAAGCACTTGAGAAATAGTCTCGGTGTAAGAGCGCTTCACGCTAGGCTGCCACTTAAAACAAAAAAAAAGGCTTGGAAACAAGACCCAAGGGCACTGGTTCAACAAAGAGCTAATGTCATTTACTCCAATGAGCCAGTATCTCTGCAGTATACTATCAGTCCTGGAGGAAAGCAGAGAAACACCCGCAATTAATGATCCCTCTCGCTTATCACACCGCACGTACACACTTAAGTACACATTCACTTGTTTCTGGATGCAAACAACACTTAGCTTGCAGCGAGAAAAAAGCTGAAATAAGCCACTCCTCAGTGTACATAATGAGCGCACTAATGTCCCCACAGCTGCCCATATCTCTGTATGGCAACATTTTCAAATCGCTTTGCCAAAAGCTGGAGGTAAAATCACTGTCATTACAACGTAATTCTGTTTATTCACTTTTTTTTTTTTTTTTTTAATAATGCAACCACTCAGTGCATTAGGAAAAGTGATCTTGGAGGAAAAATGGACAAATAAAGCAGACGATGTAAGGACAGGGTTTGGATAGAATGAGACGTCAATGCAGTGACATGGCTGAAATAGAGATGTCCTGTTTGAATGGATAGTGTGATGGACAAAGCTTTAAACACATCACAGCAGGCCTGAGACAGCCACCTTCACATCTTTACTCAATCCTCCACACCCACGTTTATTATGCAGACAACAGGGAAATGCTACTGTGTAATGAAGCTGTCTGTTTGACTTTCACTCTCCTCTCACTTAATGCTCCACTTTGGAAAAAAAAAAAGAACAATTGCTCATTTCAGGGTTGGGGTCTGCAACGACGAGGTGACGTTACTTATGGACTGTTATAATTTAAAAAGGGTGAACTGTGATAACATACTAGCAGTGCTTAATTTCATTAAGAAAAAACATTTTGTTGTATTGGTTTAATGAATTTGTTTAAGTTGTCATTTAATCATGACGCAGGATTTCAAGATTCATCTAGTGATAAAACAGGAAATACATTTTAGAATAATTGATAAATAACACATATATATATATATATATATATATATATATATATGATGTGATCTTCAACAAAGCTTAACTGTGCATGCTCTCTTTTCTTTCCTTTTATAGTTCCAGGTGGGAGAGACCAAGTAGAGACTAGGAACGGGGAGCTTGATGTTTGTAAATCAATGTAAATATGTACTTTAATCATTTAGGAGATGTGAATAAGGTTAATGATATTAATACAGGGTTATTGTTTGTAACGGTGTCTGTTAGGAATTGTTTGTGTAAATGTTTGTTGTACTTTTAATATGGAAATTAAAAGTCACCCCCATGCTTGGTACAGGCTAATTAGGGGTGCACCTGTATATAGGGATGTATATGGAGATTGAAGTGCACTATGCTGGTGGTGCAAATTAAAAAATAAAAGATAAAAACTGATGCAACAAAACCTGGAGCCTGGTTTCCTCATTGATTGCCTGCACTGCAACGGTTGCTTTTTGACAGGTCAATTAAATTTTTCAATTACAATTAAATCTTCAATTATCCATGTTCAATTACATCTAAATTATGATTGTGGTGACCAGCTATTTTTCCATTTTACAATTAAAACAAGAATATTTGCATTTCCTGAAGAAAATGCAAGTGACAATGCAGGCGCTGGCCCGCATCGCACTGCATTAGCTTAGCATTACCTTTAACCAAGCGTTAACATTAACATAGCATTAGCCTTGCGTTAGCATTAACCTAGCGTTAACTTTAGCATTAATCTGACGTTAACATTAGCCGAGTGTTAGCATTAACCTCGTGTTAACATTAGCCTAGCAAAAACATTAATCTAGCAATAGCATTAGCCTAGAATTAACATTAACCTAGCAATAGCATTAGCCTAACTTTAATTTAGTAAAAGCATTAACCAAGCATTAGCATTAACCTAGCATTAAACTAGTGTTAGCAATAGCCTAGCAATAACATTAGCTTGGCATTAGCATTAGCCTATAATTAACATTAACCTAACAATAGCATTAGCCTAGCATTGGCATTAGCTAGCAATAGCATTCACCTAGCATTAACACTAGCAATAGCTGAACATTAGCAATAATATTGAAAAAGGTGAAATAATAATTACAATTATTATTTTTCCACTGAAACTCAATTACAATTATGTTTTCAATTACTAAAGTTCAAATTCAATTGATCACAATTACTGAATAAATAACCCCATAAAATGTGACCTTCCTCTTGTGTTAGCTTCCTGTTAGCGTCTCTAAGGATAACGGGTCAGTTTTGACCCATGTCTTAAATCAGCTGTAAAATACACTAAAAAATATTACCAATCGTCCAGTTAGTTTTTTTTTCTCTTCATTACCTTGTTATGCTTCCTTATCCATACAAATATTGGTATTAATGTATTTGGTTTGGGCACCTGAGCCTTTTTTCTATAACGATACCCCTCAATTTCAATTTATTTAAAACCTTAAGAGCACTGAAATGTAGACGCTATTCTATATGATAACACACAGCCTATTGGCAAAAATCAATGGAAGCCCTTCCTTATGATTGAATTCAGCCATTACTATCACGTCCATACTTGCAGGTGTATGAAATCAAGTCCCTAGGCATGCAGACAGTGTCAACACACGTTTGTGAGGGAATAAGTGACTTATGGGCGCAGTAGTGTGAAGAAATCCACCCATCCATGGGTTTCATGTGTTCAATGCCACTTCCTGTTTTACGAGTCAATGCAAGGTCTATAAGGACATGGATGAGAGAGTGTGGTATGAAACCTTTGACGACCTTAACCATAGAATCATTGCGATACTTTAAAAAGGAAACTTTTAACATATTCACAACCAGGGTTTGGGTCAATTATAATCGTAATCGCATGATTGATAATTATGATGTAGTTATATTTGTAACTGTAATTTTAAAAATGTGTTGCTGTCGCCATGGTAAATAAATTGTAATCTCTTGAAGGCGCTATGTAAATTCCAATGCATAAATATTGTAAATAAATCATTTATTTTGACTAAAGCGGTCCAGACTGAATTGCCAATTGTAATTTAACGCAAAACTGGGGAACCATGTTACAGTTCTACAATATGTACATTTCTACACATATGTAGTTAATTTTTTTTTAATTTTAAATCAGCACAAAAAAGGCTCAGATGCCCACACCAAAAATATTAAAACCTATATTTTCATTGATTAGGACGCCTAACAACAACCAATGAACAAGCAAGGAATTAGTAGAAAGATATTTGTTTTTAGTGTATTTTACAGATGATAACACCAGAGGAAAGTGAACTTTTATTAGATTAGTTATTTCAGACTCAGTAATTGTCAATAACTGTTATTGTACTTCAGTAATTGAGAACGTAATTGTAATTGACTTTCTGGGGATAAAAAAATAATTATAATTTATTTGCAATAGGAAAAATGCTGGTCACTGTAATTGTAACTGAATGGTAATTTAACATGGGTAATTGAAAACATAATTGTAACTAATTGACCCCAACCCTGTTCACAATCATTAGAGAGTAATTCTTGGAGCTGGTTTGTTTCAGTTTGATTCACAAGAGCTCAATCGTGGTTAATTATTATTGTTTTATTTTTTCATCACAGTACCAATTTTACTTGAATATGGAATAGATTATCAGATAACTAATGCTGTAAATAGTAGAAACTAACTCTACCTTGGTGCATTATTGACAATATGAATGTATACATTAGGAACTGAGCTCACAGTGCTGCAATCGCTATCAGGCCATTAGAAGGAAAATCGATTTAAAACGATGAATTAATTTTCTGCCCTAGTCTTTCTCGAAGAATTGAAGCAGTTATTGGTAATTTGTGAATCGTTTGATGCATTGGAAGCAGAATCACGCTGCAAAGGTAATTTGAATCTTGCTTATTTGCTCGACACGCTCATGTGATTAAACTGTGTTGTTGCAGCTGTTGTTAATGTGAACCTATGGGGTGAAATGTGACATTAGCATAAATGTGCATT
The DNA here is from genome assembly GCF_900634775.1 of Gouania willdenowi. NCBI lineage: Eukaryota > Metazoa > Chordata > Actinopteri > Blenniiformes > Gobiesocidae > Gouania > Gouania willdenowi. The sequence goes on from NC_041066.1 coordinate 15,436,772, forward strand.
TTTTGCCTGGAGTGTCACTCCCTCTCACTTCTCCCGTGCTATTTGCATGAAAACAAATGAAAACTCTCTGCACACAAACACACAGTCGCCCGCTGGTAATACACATAAAAACAGAACAAAGCGCAGGAGCCACAGGCTAAAAGCAAGAGTCTGTATTTCTTTTTTTTTTCTTTCATTTTGATATGTAATTTCTATAACAGTGACATCACTTTGCGTGGTTGTATTCTGTCCCTGTGTAGTGAATGAGCAGCTGCCAACAAGGCTTGTTTTCTGCCTCAGATAGCAAAGATGGGAACATTTATCCACTACCACCAGTGACGTTTCAATTGGATTCAACTCAAAACAGACATGTCACTAGAATTCTGGTGAGCCTAAATGGCAGAAGCAGTTGTTGGCTATGAAAGCAACTCAAAATTTGACAAACAAATGAATGTTTGAGAGAGGAAAAACCTCCAACAGCTGGGGATCATATGAAACCAAACACCGAGGACCAGTAACTATGCATTGCTAGTTTTCTGGCTCCGGAATCAAAGCTTACGATACAGACTATAACTACACCGAAGAGAAATGCAATGGTTATCACTCTACTTAGTTTTAATTTATATTCTTCATGCTAATGATGATTTTGCTGGTCACAAGACAAACCATTTAATGGTTGCTGTACTGCAAACAGCGCCAGACTATTGGAAAAAAACAACAACAACTGAGAAGTGGTTTAATGCAATCCAGGCAGTGATGGCTGTTCATTCAATTCAAGGGCCTATAATCAGATTTTCTGGATGTAGAAAGTGTTTATCCAGAATTGGAGAAACCAGTCATGCATGCATCAATATTATCAGAAACACTTTCGGATTTTACTCAATAACTCAGTTTCTTTGGGTTGATAATCATAAACAATGACACCAGTGGATAACCAAACCTCCTGCACAGTTCTATGTTATACAGTCCAAAAATCCACTTAAAGGTGCAGTCTGCAACTCTTATAAAAGTGACTTTTTGTCATATTTTCTAAAGCTGTCACTTTGTAAGGACAGCTTTACATAAAACTAGTAGTTTGTGTGAAAAAAAAACAGACTCATTGAGTCCCCCCTGCTGCTCCTGAAGCCTTTGGCAAATTGCCAGAATGCACCGCGACCGAGCAAAAAGAACCAATCAGAGCCAGGATTGTGTTTGATGGGCTGTCTGACAGCTGTTGCTCACAGGCCCCACCCCTTTCCCGGAGCTAGAGCGCAGTCTTTTTTTTTTCTTTTTTTTTTTTTTACAGTGTATGGTCTGGAACAGTAAAAGATGGAAATCGTGACTTTTCTGCTTGAAAGGTATTTACTGCTGCTTGATTTACATTGTTTGATTTGTAATTGTTACACTAGAACTCTGTGGTGCATGTGTTGTTCATGTGCGTGCAGCAGCCTCCGTGTGGGCTGCTGTAAGTGAGACTGAGTTGTTGCTGCTGCTGCTGAGGTGTGTGCACATTGGGAGAGAGAGAGAGAGAAGCGCTGCAGTAAATGCAGCTTTTAACAGATCATGTTATATTGCTGTGATGTTGCTGTCTGGCAAACGTTAGCTTCTTCCTTGAGGGAGGGACTTTGGAAAGTTTGGAGGCAGGGCAAGAGAGCAGCGGGGAGGGAGGGGAAGAAAGGGATCTGAGAGTCACGGACTGCACCTTTAATGCAGTGGAAAAACAGGTTTTAAAATCACAAAAATAAACACCTGTCTTGTGTTTATTATTGTATTCAGCGAAATCCTGTTGAGTAACATTACCTCATTATTTATAAAAAGGAAAGTCTGCTTAGCTGGAACACATCAATATGCGAATAAATTGGCTGAGGACAGATGTGGAAGCAGCATTGCTATTCATCACATGCTTTCAACCAACAGGCAGATGTTTAATCACATACTCACTCTTAGCTACATTTAACAGCTAAACGCTCTATTCTACACTAACTAGGGGCCTGTTGTGTTGGTCAGATTTTTGTTGCTAGTGAACAATGTGTATACGTCTGTTTTATTTTAAACATTTAATTAATGATGAAAAAAAAATAAAAAAATACATACATAAAATGAGTGTTCCATGAAAGCCAGAAAGTGTGGAGTCATTCACAGCTAGGAATATCTATTAACTTGTTTGTTCTCACATATTAGACCTTTCAGACCTTAAAAATGTCATAATAATAATCAACATCAATATGCCAGAGAGCACGTCTCAAACTCAAGGCCTGTGGGCCAAATCCGGCCCTTTAGAGCATTTAATTTGGCCCTCAGGAGAAAGTGAAAATGCATCATTGTGTAAATTACACAATAAAAACTCCAAATACACCTGGATACACATTTACAAATTCCCCATGCTTATATTACACGATGATAGTATTTATTTTTTATCTCAAATTGATGAAAAAAACTTTTTTTTGTCAAAATCTTACAGATTTCCTCAATTTTTTATACTAAATTAAATAACAGTTGTTCACAATTTCAAGGAAATGTAAGTTAATTTAAGTTTAAGGTCACTCTGTGTCATATACGTTATAAGTAATCTATACCTTGAATTGCACAGTCATCTTGAAATTGCTCTTTTTCTGCCAAAAATCTATGGGCCACTTTAGATCAAACTGGTCTGTATTTGGCACAGAACTGAAATTAATTTGAAACCCCTGTTCTAGAGAAACTGCACTGCATTAAAAATAACAAAAACTCAATTTAATCTTTTAGAATCCGACTAAAGCCACAACAATCTCTTATTTTCAGTGCCAGTATCTTCTGAAAGTGAAAGCTTATGCTACCCCCAGCGCTTTTTTCACGCCGTACTCTACAAGCTACTCATCCGTTAGGATCATCCATGTGTGTATGGCTATGAAATGGTTTGTTAGCAGCGCAATGCATAGTATTAGAACAGGAATTGTCAGAGTGAATTGATTGCACACTATAATGCACTTGCATGTCTACCCTGTTATATGTATTTATTGATGAGGGTTGGGATAGGTGGGTGGACTGTGGGCTGGAAAACACAAACACTTTGCAGGGATGGCAGGACTTATTGCGGACGCCAGCTCGTAAAAAAAAAAATGAAATAAATAACATGTACATGAATAAATGGTCATTGTCACTGAAACATGAGTAAAAGCTCATTATGGTGGAACACAAGTCCTCTAAACTGTTATATGGAAGGTTATTTATGTTTTTTATTTATTTATTTAGAACAAATAAAAAATTAGATAAAAAAGAAAACAAATAATAAATCTCAACAGAAATCTCTATCAAATAAAAACATTTCAATATAATACACATTTGATTAGTTCGATGACGGATAGGAAGAACCCTATGCCTGTCCTACCCCCGTTCTTCACCATTAACAAATGCAAAATCCAAAGAAATAAATTAAAAGGGCAATACAAATAAATACTTGAATATTAAGAAAAATGGAACAAAAAACCATCAACTTACTTTTTTCTCTGCTCCCTCTCACTCCCCTTATCTGCCCTGCTGCTGCTTGCTTTGTCTTGTGCTGTCTTGTCAGAATCTAATAGGAGCCTTTCTCTACATTTCTATCCAAAAACCAAAATTATGGAATTGATCACCTGGTCTCTCAAAGCAATCGACCCATCCCCCATCCCCCCTCACTCCCACGTCGTCGCAGCAAGAGGGGCGCTGCACGCACGTGCCCCCCATCTAAACATCTTTCAAATTACATTCTCCTTCATTTCTGTACTTTTCAAAGATATACAGTATCTTTTGTAGATTTTTGTTAAACTGCATTATATTCATACTTAGTTTAATTGTTTCATCACGATAGTTCCATAAAGCCACCCCACAGTACAAATACTTTTTAAATTAGTCCAAGCATCATTTCCCGGTGTTGCATCTATAGTGTAGGCGCAGACGCATCCATTTCTATCTGCAAGCACTTGGGTCTATTGTTAATGCAAACACTTAATAACAAAATGAGTGTGTATGCAGGAGTGCTTTTGGGATTTTGTGTACAAGCCAGTATAAAACTGTGGGAAAAAAAAAATGTGTAAAAAAAAAAAATATGATGGTAGAATATAAAGATGAGGATATGTAAAGATCTGCAGGATATATTCATCTGTGTTCCCACGTTATTGCATCACGCAGCAGGGGTTATGGAGTCTGACTCTATACAGCAGCATCCATTACAATCATCTAAGCTTTATGTCATGAAGGCAATCTTAGAGGATGTGACATGAGTGAAACTGGTGCTCGAGCATAAGATCCAAAAAAAGATAAAAAGTCCCTGATTTCTTTTTCAAATAGAGCATTTGATCCTCACGCTGTGACCTGCTGTCTGCTGTTTATTGTGCAGCTGTGCAGGGACTGTTAGAGTGTTCTCTGTCCATGGTGCTGAACACACACACACACACACACACACACACAGCACAAAGAGACGGCTGCACAGATCCTGTCATGCATGCTGCCAAAACATTGTGACGCAGTAGTGCGTCATCAGACATAATGTTTATTTAGCAAAGTTTACCACCTTTAAACAAACAGATTCAGTCGTCAAATAGCGTGACTAACAGTAACAGAAATAGCTGTTTTCCAGCCCCAGGACTGAACAGATTATCTAAAAGTTTCTGTAAGTGTTAGCAGTCCATTAAATAATAATATTCTATTATTCTTATACAATAATATATATCAGTATTGTTTTATTTATTTAAGTTTACATTGTTATTTACCAACATTTCATGCACATATTGGTACCAAGGCTGAACTATAGCATTTTAAAATGAAACAGACAAATAGAAATGCAGAAAAATGATCTGCTAGAATAGTAGATGAGTGACTTTCATTCATATTTTGTAGCAGTTAGGGCTGCACGATTATGGCGAAAATGATAATTTCATTTTTTTTAATCAATATTTTAATCACGATTAATCGTCCTGTTTGGGAAAACCGTATTTTTAACAATATTTGAACAGTTTGGAGTGCTAAAGAAAAGCTTTAAACAAATAAAATGAAGGAGTTGTAAATATGTGTAAATGTTGTTTCGGGAGTATTTTCGGGATCTTATACTATTGTCTTTCAACATTGTTTTGTACGTATGTTGCAAAGTAGGGCTGGGCGATTTTAGCTGAAAAAAAAAAATCTCAGAAATCACATCGTGCTACGGTAATCCACAATGATGGAATGCGAAAAAGTCTGAAAAAACTGTGGGGAAAATAAATAAATAAATAAAGGAATAAAAAAAAATGTTTTTTAAAAAACTCAAATAAACCATTTTTTTTTTTGCCCAGCCATATTGCAAAGTAAAATAACAATTATATACATCAGCGGTTCTCAACTGGTCTCACCCTGGGAGCCACATTTTGCCAGTCATTAAATCGCGACCCGCTTTTTTTTCTTTTTTCTTTTTTAATTCAACCAACCAAATGTAGTTATTCAAAAATAGCTGTTGAGAAAACACACGCACACACACTTTATTATTTTTTTTAAAACGTAAATCTATATATTTTCTGTGCAACATACAGTTCACAGCATGCCTGTCAAAAAAGTGTCTTTCAAAATAAAAGACAAGTCCAATACGAGAGATATTAAGTATTCATTTATTTGTTGACCAGCTGTCCGTGACCCACCCAGTAAAGGTCCGCGACCCACTTTTGGGTCCCGACCCACCAGTTGAGAATCACTGATATACATGATATGCAGCAGAGCTTGCATTTTAAATGTTAAAATCACTAGCGATCAGTTAAACTTAATTGTGGCGGCCAATCGTAATCACGATTAGAATTGGATTAATTGTGCAGCCTTAGTAGCCGTCGACTAAAATGGCAATGTACTCAATACTGCTATTTGAAGAATAATAGATATTGTTCCAAGAAGATATCTAAAAATATGACTAATATAACTGTATATAAGCCAAGAAATCAAAACAAAAGTGGACTAAGCTTAATATGATGCCATGCAAAGAGAAAAAAAACAAAAACAAAACATTAACTCTCACTTTCAATTGGTGTCAACTTCTTCAAAACAAAAACATAGTTTAAACCTAACTATAAGCAGTTTAATCAATTCACCAAAAATTATTGGCAATACCACAATTATCACATGCAAAATATACAAAAAAAATATATATATATATATTTGAAAAATTACAATTTGAATATTTTACATTTTCAAAAACGTAATAATAAAAAAAAGACTTGTTAAATAGGGGCTTCAATAAATACATACTGTAGTCTTGATGAGTACATTTTGCGACAGGATATATACATATATATATACATATACATATATACATATATATATACATATACACATATACATATACACATATATATACACATATATACACACACATCTATATACACATATATACACACATATATATATACACATATATACACACACATATATATACACATATATACACACACATATATATACACACACATATATACACACACATATATACATATACACACATATATACATATATATATACACACACACATATATACATATATATATACACACATATATACATATATATATATATATACACACACATATATATATATACACACACATATATATATATACACACACATATATATATATACACATATATATATATATATATATATATATATATATATATAATATAAAGACAGTCCAATAAAAATACTGTTTCGTTCAGCTGGCAGCTCGTTTAAAATAGAATAAATGTAATCGACTTTCATTAACATCGTGACACTAATGGAGTTCTGTGACGCACTTACTTCAGATTTCTAGAATAAAACAACGAATATAATCATGTTTCTGTCGACAGGCTTCAGGGAGCGCACGCTCTGGCACAAGGTGCCTGAATTTCACTGAACAATTATCCATCTCTTTTCAAAGTAACCAGTCAAACACACTAACATAAAGCACATACACTTAAATGTATGTTTTTGGAGTGTGGAGCAAGAAACCATTGTGTGCTCTTGGAAATCATGCAAACACTGCAAAGATAAGAGCCAGGAGGGCCTAAAACCCACAATTTCCCCCTCATCACACCACACAGGAGCAGCAATTTCACAGTCACAGCGTCATGATTGTTATTAATGAATGTTAAATCCCATACCTATAAAATGTTACACTGTGTGATAACACTGTGGATTCTACAACATGACAAACAGTTTTTTACAGTTAACTCAGCACATCTGGTTTCACACTATACTGTATAAGTACACTGCATATTTCATTAAGTCTTATAACATTGAAACACATTATAAACAGACATAGTATTATGATATAGTAAGCCAGAAATGGAAAAAGTTTTATCACAGTAGGGCCATAAAAATGGGACTGTCAGATCCTAGAATTTAGAATAATGACCAACTTGATCATTAATGTAAGAAAATAAAAAAAGGGTGTTTTTCAGTTTTTTCATTGTTATCTTTTGTGTTTTTGGAGTCTTTTCATGTATTTTTGCTGTCATGTATTTCTTTTGGTTATTTGCTTTATATTTTTGTTGTGATTTTGTGTGTTTTGGGAGTCCATTTGTGTATTTTTGTTGTCATTTCATGTTTTTTTGTATAATTTTTGTCGTCATTTTATGTTTTTTTGTATAATTTTTGTTGTCATTTTATGTTTTTTTGTCATCTGTGTACCAGTAACTTCTGTTTTAGTCATTGTGAGGTTTTGATGTGAATTTGTGTTTTTGCGGGATTTTGTGTCGTAGGTGTAAATTTTGATCATTGTCATTTTGTATACTTTATTTAACGTTTTTTTCTATTATTGTAGCCGTCTTTAGTGTTTTTGGCCTATGTTTTGTGTATTTTTCAGTCATTTTGTGTGTTTTTCAAATCATTTTGTGCGTTTACTTGTGGGGCTGCACAAAATTAGACCCAGGGCTGCATGTGGCCCCCTGTAGTAAGCTTTCAAAACAAGGAAAAAATGCTTTTGTCTGCTTTTGTGAATGCAGCCGGTTTTTATTTTTGATAAGTGAAAAATGGAAAACTTACATGCTGGTATTAATCTTAACACTTTATAACGTTCAAAACTAAGAGAATCATGGGAAATGTAGGATTTTATTGGAAACTACTATGCAGTGGTGCGCTCAATTATGTAAGCTCTGAGGAGAGCGAAGAGTCCGTGCACAGTCCATTGTGCGCAGGGTCCGCCCGTGTATGTCTGAGCCTTTACACGCCTCTTCCCATCAGCGGGTCAGATCATTCTCCCGAAGTGCGCAAAAGTCTGGTATTGGCCGGGCGCAATTTCAACTCGTAAATGCGTCATGCAAACGAAAACTAGGTGAGGAAATACATCATGCTAAGAAAAATGTGACAAAACAGAGAAGAAAAGCCACAATTACACTAATATAATGCATCAAAAGCCACCATATAGCATAATTTCTGCAAACTTTTCCAGGGGGGGCATGCCCCCTGAACACCCTAGTCGGCACACAGCGGCGGCGTTCGCAGTGATATATCATTACACATGCTTTGTTCACAAATACCTCACAACCCACCCCCACCCCAGCTTCTCCTCTTCTGTCTAATTAAACAGTGTCTTCTGTTAGCATTCACCACCTGTGCTTCTGTTCCAAAGGGTCCTGCTGACCGCTCTCTCTGCTTATGCCTCTTCATGTAGCTCAAGGAAGAGCAAGGGGGAGCTTCGGAGAGGTCCCAGAACAGAGCCTCACCGCTAAATCTAAACTGCATGCTAAATAAAACAATTTGACTAAAGTGATCCAGACTGAACTAAATTGATAGAGAACGCTCTTTAACCATCAGTTTTAAAATAGATTTTTTATGGTCTTTGTCTTGACTTGGTCTCGGTCTTGTCTTGGTCTAGAATACTATATACTGTAGCTATAACTATGCTGCTTTCTATACGCAGTTACCCATAATACCTTCAGGGTTTTAATGTTCATGACTTACACGTTTACTCTGTCCAAGTAAGTGTGTGTGAATCTGTATATCCATAACTTTTCTGTGTTGGAGGTGAGCAGCTATAAGCCCTGCCAGCAGGCTCTAACACCTCATTATTCCAAGCCAGGGAGGAGAAGGCTTTTAAAAATCTCTCACTGAGCTTTGCTCCTGGAAATGTGGGCTACAGGTTTTCAGATATCAAAGGCAGAGACCAGAGAGATGAAAGTCTGCTGCACTACAACAAAACCCCCACCAACAGACAGCCCGGCACAGAGTGTTCTATACCCAAACTCAAACTGTTAAGGTCATGAACATATTCATTTGGATCAGAGAGTTTTTCCTTAATTCTAATGAATTATTTTCCCCGCTCAGCATTATGAGATAAAGGGGGATTTTCTAGATTAAAGTGAAAAATATAAGTATATTAACTCATATGCACAAACTGAGGGTATCAGTATAAAGGGCAACAAGGATTACAAGACAGAACAGATTTAAGAGTAGAAGAAAATATTTGGACGTTATTTTTGTGTCACATATGCAAACACTATTTTTCCTGCGTCAATTAGAAAATATGTATATTTTAAGTCTACAATATAAAGCCTTCGTTAAGAAGTTTGATTTATTCCCAAATTAAAATTGTATTGGAAAACTTAAACAACAAAAAAATGTGTATGCTATCTTGTAGTTGTAACTAATTCACACATTAAGCATTAAATAATACAGGGCAAGGAAAAGAACAAGGGAGATGTTGTTCTGTACATTCCTTTTTTAAACAGGCTTTCTAGAGCCAATAGAGCTGCTTTGATGATTGTGTATTTTATTGTTTCAAATTTAATTGTGTTCACTGTAAAGCACTTTGTGACCTCTGTCTGTGAAAAGCACTATACAAATAAAGTTTCCTTAATTACTTACTTACTTATTTCTGTAAACAATAATACAATGCCACATAAACCGAGATATGCATTCATGCATTGGCCTATGTTGGTTTTCTTTCAGAAACGTATTTCTTGTACATCAAAATATATTGTTATGAGTCATTGAATGAACTTATCAGCTGTAATTAATTCACACCAGACCGTAAAACAGGGTCAGGACGCTCACTCACAGCAAAAAAGAACAAAGCACAGCTGTAACTGTAAACAACAAACAAGTGACTAATGATATATTATAAGAGTATTATCATTAGTGCAGAACGTGTTGCTGTTCAAAAACACAATTTCAGAAATGGAAACTGACTTCTAAAAGGTGAAAACATTAACCTTTACTTTTTTTTTTTAAAGGTGAAATCATATTTATTTCATTCACTCTGTAATTTAAACATTATATTTAACTATATATTAGTTACTAATACTATACCAATGCAACTACCTATATGATGAATAATTGAAGGAACATTGTGAAAAAAATCAAAAAAGCAATATAGCCAGCATTGTGAATAGTTTGGATGTTTCATATCTTGTCGGGGATTAGTGAGAGAAAATGGTCAACCTGAATGTGGAGAGATGAGATAGAAACAGCAATAGTGTTCAAAAACAATTTCCCTTTAATGAAAACTCAAAATTGCAAAAAAAACATTCCATGAATATCTTAAAAAAAACCATTAGAAATCACAGTCAGGAATATAAGGTGTAAAACATCAATGACATAACATGGACACAATGCAGCAGCACTCAGTAAGTGGTCGAACACTTCTTAAGTAGTGAGGAAATGTAATTAGGTGATTGAAAAGACCTGAGTGGAAAGTAAGGGATGGACTGCTCAATAGCTGTTTCCATTTACAGATTTTCACAAAATAAAAGCGATATTTCTTAATGTCGACAAAGTATAATTACACTTTGAACATGTCTCTCCCGTGAAATCTAGTCCCGCGAGACTTCGCTACATGAAGATGGACGCTCCAAACCTTCTTATAAATCTCTGTATTCCTTTGTTGTTTCACGTCTAATGTGGCAGTAATAATGGTTAAGTATAATTCTAAGAAACGTCTCGGTCTCCTCTTATGTTTACACGTACCGTGTCATGTTTTCTCAGACAAAAGTGGTCATGTGACCAGGTACCTCATGTCATGTGACAATGTGCATCAGTCTGACGTGAATTTGCGGAAAAAGTGTTTCCATCGTGCTTTTGCAACACATTTCAATATCAAAACGTCTGAAATTCCTCCTAATAAAAGCGTAACATTTCTTTGCAATATTTGAGTGTTTTTTTTCAAAATTCAGGTGTTTTTATTACCAATTTGTATTGCGCTATTTAGATTTTGCGCATTTCTAAGGGTAATGGAAACACAGCTAATGACAGATGACATGGAGACAATGCAGCAGCACTCACAAAGTGGTCAGACACTTCTTAAATAGTGGGGAAATGTAATTAGTTGAACACTAGTGGAAACATGAGGAAAGTGATGGACTAACAGGAAAAAGAAGCAGGAATGCAAAAATTTAAATAGGAACTAGAATATTTGCATTTCCTGAAAAATATGCAAGTGAGGATGCAGGTACTGGCCCACATTGGACTGCATTAGCTTAGCATTAACCTAGCGTTAACATTGACCTAGCATTAGCATTAACCAAACAAATGCATTAGCCTAACAATCACAATAGCCTAGCATTAGCATTACCCTAGCAATTGTATTAGCCTAGCATTAGCCTAGCATCAGCGTTAGCCTAGCATTAGCATTAACCTAGCGTTAACATTAGCCTAGCATTAACCTAACGTTAACATTAGCCTAATGTTAGCAATAGCATTAGCCTAACAATCGCATTAGATTAGCATTAGCCTAGCGATAGCATTATCCTAGCATTAGCATTAAAATAGTGTTAGCAATAGCATTAAACTAGCAATAGCATTAACCTTGCTTTAGCAATAGCCTAGTATTAGCATTAACCTAGCATTAACATTCGCCAAGCATTAACAGCACTGACCTATCATTAGCATTCACTGAGCAATAGCAACAACTTAGAAATAGCTTAATATTAGCAATTAGGTTGAAAAAAAGTAGAAATGGGTTGAAAAAGTTCATAAAAGTTAAAATGGGTTGAAAAAGGTGAAATAAGTTGAAATGGGTTGAAAAAGGTGGAAAAAGGTTGAAAAGAGTTGAAAAAGGTTGAAAAAGGTGAAAAAAGTTGGAAACAGATTGGAAAATTGAAAAAGGTTGAAAAGGGTTGAAAAAGGTAAAAAAAGGTTGAAATAACTTGAAAAAGGTGAAAAAAGTTAGTAGCTGAACATGGAGAAGGTTGAATGGTCTGAATCAGTTGAAGAATGGCAGGGGATGAAGGGGTTAAAAGTAGAAAAGGCTCAAATATCCAATAAAAGTGGATCAGAGCAAAAAGTTGCACACAATAACTGAAAAAGTTGAAAAGTTACAAATTAAAAAAGCAATAGCATACCAGTTGGGAATTATCTGAACAATTCGAATCAAAATCGAACAAACGGTGTAGGAGGACTAGCGGCAGACGAAAGAAGAACAAAACACTGTATATAATAATAACAATAATAATAAAGGTCACGGATAACAATAATGATGCCTACTGCATCCTCACTAAGAAATCAACCTATCATGACCAACCAAATATTAAATAATGACTAAACCAGGATGTACAGGAACAAGATATAAACTCAATTGAACCAATAACCAACAAGTCTAAAGCCATAACCTAATGAGCTACAAACCAACTAATCATTTCATTAAAACGTGAATCCTAAACAAAATAAATCCCCAAACAAACCAACAGAGCCATATTGTGACATGTCTGTAGCTTTAGCCTAAAGGAGTTATTTCTTTAACATCTTTAGTTTATGACGGAGGGAGCGAAGAGGAAACTGTGGGTGGACGCAGTGGGTGACTCACACTCTCCAAACTCATGAGCACTTTTTATGTGCCCCTGAGCAAAGAAGAAAATGTAATACAAAAGTTTTTCCTTCAATCTTTAAAAACTCGAGATCATTATTTAAGGAACAGATAAAAAACATTTTTTTTTTTTTTTTGGTCTTACCTTATATGTTCTATGAGCATGTTGAATGTGCTCAATATTTTATTATTCTGACCAATCACAAAGCTCTGGGCAAGTTGTGCTTTTAGAGAATCCATCTCCAATGCATATCAGACTCCTTATCCACCTAACACAAGTATTGGATAACAACAATAACACAATGAATACAATAATCTCAGCTTGTGTGTGTGGCTTTTTTGTTCATTGTACATTGGTAAGAACACATTGCACCCTTTTCAAAACAAAGAGGGAGAAAGTACATCAGTAAATCAGAAAAAGAGATACTTAAAGAACATCTTTAATTAGATCTATTGTCAAGGGGTGAACGTGAATGGTGCAGGAAGAACTTCATTAGTTATGCAGTGAATTAATGAAACAATAATGTACAAAATGTCACAAAAATAGCCTGTGTTGATTGGCAGGTCCACGGTTTTTTATTATTTTCTCTGCAGGTTAATTTAAATAGAGCTAAATTAGGAAGTAACTTTGTCCGAGTGTGTTGATGATGTAAATTATGCTAAGTTAGTTGTGTTACAATTTTGCTTTTAAAATAAGTGACATTGTTCCTACTAAAATATGCAAAAACCTGCCAACAAAACTACACTCATCATTTTCTGTTTGCTAATCATCTACTCAACTATGCAACAAAAATAAAAAAAAAAAACAAAAAAATCATATTTATTTTTTTCTGACTAAACCCTTAAGCTGTTTTTGTTTAGCTTGTTTATATCTGCCAAATGCTGCTCTGAGTGGAACATAAGGCACTGAAGCTCTGCCATCCAACCATGGAAACCTATTTTATTAAGGGCCAACATCAGCGAATGCAGTTTTTGGGAGTTTTTTTTTTATTTTTTATTTTTGCACAAAAACTCTTTTCATAATTTGAGATCATCAAGTGGACATTATCCGCTAAGGGGGTTATTGCTGCTCTGTAACACAGCTTTGTCACATGCGTCAAACAATTTGGGTCAGAAAATTGAAAATTTGGGAAAAAACAAAATGCACTTTCAAGTCCACCCCAAAAAAACCACTAAAGTACACCATCCATCCATCCATCCATCCATTTTCTGATCCAAAGTACACCAATGACCGTTCTCAGCTTGTTTACCTTTTGGCCAAGTTTTTTTCTCTTCTCTGAAAGTGGAAAATTTTGTCAAAGGCCAAATTGGTTACTATGGAAACCAATGGTGCTGAAGCATGAAAGGTAGTGATAATAAGGGTTAGCACGAGTGGACGAATGGACGAAAGTTTAACAGAATAAAACTTAATTCAGTGAGTTTTTACTCAGACCAGGGTTGGGATCAATTACATTTTTTTGTTACAATTACGTTTTCAATTACCCATGTTCAATTACAAGTAAAGTGAGTCAATTACAATTATGTTATCAGTTACTAAAAGTTCAGTTACAGTTAATCACAATTACTGAGCCTGAAAGAAATAACCTAATAAAAGTTAACTTGTGTTAGCTTTCTGTTAGCATTTTTCATTATAAAGGGTCCTAATATATATAGTATATAACTGCTTTCGTCCTGTACTTTGTTTGTTTGTTTGTTTGTTTGGGTTTTGTGTTTCTACTTGTATTGTTTGACTTGCAACAAAAAAAAAAAAAAAAAATAGATTTTGAAGTTGATGAATTGATTCAAAATTGTGAATGATTAGAATCGCGATTCCTAAGTGAATCAATTTCGTCCTAAATCAGCTGTAAAATGTAAAATACCTTGTTAGACTCCCTAATCAATGGAAACATTGGTATTCATATTTTTAGTGTGGGCATCTGAGCCTTTTTTGCGTCGGTATACCCCTTGATTCATTTTTTTTTTTTTTTTTTTGGGATATGGGAAATGTGGGAAAGCTTAATATGGAACATTTTTTAATAATTATTAACTACATATGTGTAGAACGGTGCATGAAACTGTAACATGGTTCCTTAGTTTTGTGTGTAATTATTGTTGACAATTTTCATCAAATTTTCATGGCAATTACAATTACAAAGTATATTATCTAAACTCAATTACAATTTCATTACGATTACGACAGCAACAAATTATTAGAATTGCACCATAATTTGAATTCATTATCAATTATGCGTTTAGAATTATAATTGACCCCAACCCTGACTCAGACAGTTGATGTTTCTCTTCCACTCATGTTTTTTTTTTTTTTTTTGGCTGATCTACTTGCAGTTGAAGACCATTATGAATTAAGCTCTGCAATTCCTAATGCACAAAGGGCTCTATTCTCTCCATGTCTGTTTTTTGGCTGTGTGCTATTCTCGCCCTGTACTTAAGTCAGTCACTACGCGCTTTCATCCCTGAGCAGCCCTGAAATGTGGGTGTTCCCATTCAAATCTGGCTTTACGCACATTCTCCGATGTGCGCAAGTCCTTTTCCTCTTACGCGCTTCTAACCCTGGAACAAGTGCTGCGCCCCGATAAGGTGAAACATTATATTGCACTAGAAATATGGACTTAGTTACATTTGAAGCCACATGGACTCGTGGGTCACTCAGCTGCTGCTGGACAATTAATTAAAATTCTGACAGATGCAGATTTCTGTCCACGTTGGTCACAGTGATTCAACTATTTTCATGTCCAACGTAAAGTCACAGTTTGATCCACTACAGAGGGAAACAAGCTGTCATATGATGAGGATAGACCAGAAACTGTTCCCACACGTATTATGGAAGCCAATAGTTCTGTTTCACTGCAAACATCCCTCTGTATTAAAGCAGGACACTCTGCTGCCGCATTAATTCCTCATATCTCCAGCGCATCTAACTCGGTCACGCTTTACAGTGATGACGATCAAAAAAAGAGATTTTAACTGTGACAGTCACACTGCAATAATCTGATCAATGATCTGATCAAATCAACCTGTTACATTGTTTATCAATGAAGGCGTTTCAAATTAAAAGTGAACTTATCATTATCACAGATTTCAATGACATTTACTAGCCATGTTACTACTCCATGTTCTGTGATTTCTAGGCAGCCCAAAAAAATAACATCACCGCCTCCTTTCCTTCAACCCGCCTTTATTCACACATACGCGCTTTTGGTCTACCTGACGCGCGGTGGGCGTGTCAGCAGCCTGGACAGGAGAATACGCATAGAAGAGAAGCACGTAACTGCAGGCGCCCTAAAAAGCGCTTAAGTCCAGACGGGAGAATAGACCCCAAACTGAATAACGTGTTCACAGTACACGTGGAGCCACACCGGACACACGCGCTGGCACACACTTTGCCAGTATCGTTCATGCAAATAATATGGTTAGGTTTTGAAATGCACAGGGTCTGTTGAACCTGATGTAAAGCCATTTTTACATAAATAGAATCAGCAATCCATCTCACCATCAGACGTGCACCCACGTCCTGTCGCACGACTTCCACAATAATAAACGCCACATTACTGTGATGTACAGCGGGAGGCTGCGTCATTTAAAGGTTGCGCTGATGGGATCGCTAATAGAGCCGCCGGCCTTGACGCGTGAAATCTGACTCTAAAACTGTTTATGAAGCTGTGAACCCAGACATCAGCAAACCCCCCCCTCCCCCTCCCTGATGAAGCCTGATGATTTATTCCCTAAGCTTCTAATGAATAGTCTTCACGCTGAACCATCGTGTTTAAAGCCGTTTTGGGAAAATGGTGAATCACAACCAAGCGACCAAGTACCAGTCAAATGTAGATCATTACTGGTGCTGCTGCAGTGTGGTAATAATATAAAAAGAAATATATGTGACTAATTGTTAATGAAAGAAGCTTTGGTAATTAAGGCGGCAAATTAACAGAAACACAGAAATATCTAGTTGTGCAAAGCAAAACAACTTTGTTGAAAATACAAAGATTAAAAAGTTATTTTTTTATAGAAATGTATGATGTTATGAGTATTTTCTAATCATCAACAGTCACAAACATTTGTGAGTCATACTTTATCCACTCCAGACACTCTAGTTTCAATACATCCATTTGGTTTAGGTATAAGATATGTCGTTTTGTGTTTCGACACATTTTGTACTGCAAACGGCGCAAAAACGTAGTCCACACGATTTTTGAAGAATTTACTGTATTTTACGCTATACTGTGGCTTTAGCTTCAGTTTGAAAATTTTTCGACTAATGCACATTTTATTTTCATATTATTCATTTAGTTGACGTAAAAGATCCATGGTTGGTTTTGTTTAACGGATCTTCTTTCTTTTGCATTTAAATGGCAGCGAGCCTTCTTTTTTTCCTTGTTGCCATAACAACCCAGTCATTTGTTCATGATTTCTTCTATTGAATATATATATATTTTGATTACCTTTCAGAATTGCAATTTAGGTTGATTTCCTGATTTTACATTTTTTTTATGTTTTGTCTGATTGTTTTTTTTTGTTTTGTACTTTCAAGAAAAGCATCAAATTAAAGATTTTTTGTGACTTTACACCTTAATTTGGTTTAAGTTTTTATCTTTTTTGCTTTTATCATTTTCACATGTATATACAGTATCATCTGAAAAAGAAGAAGCCAGTGCACAGCATCGAAGCTACAGTTCCTTAGCTGATAAGGAGCTACTGTTGCTTCAACCCCTTGAACAGGTTTTTCTCAGCACTAATTTGATCCCTGGGTGCTCACTGCTCAGGCTTAGCATGCACGCATCAAATTAGTGCAACCAAACGATTCGCGCTTATACAACTAACTCATCCCCCCCCAAAAAAAGGCTTATAGAGTCACAGAAGTCCCTGATTCGCATCAAATCCACTGATTTAAAACTTGCATTTACGAGCAGCCAATTGTTTCTTTCAACGTCATTCAGGAAACCCAAATTTAGTGACATGCTGCAACTGAGGTGCAACGTGCTACTGAGCTGGCAGCTTTGTTATGTTTGTGAGTGTGGGCTGGATGAGGAGGCCATCTGCAACATCCCTCGTTTAATTTCCCTCTCAACAACCACAATGCTATCGTACAAATGGACTTGCAGGGTTGGGGTCGAGTAGAATTGTAATCGCGTAATTGTTAATTACAATTATGGCGTAATTATAACTGTAATTTTAAAAATCTGTTGCCGTCATAATCGTAATGAAATTGTAATTGAGTTTAGATAATTGATAAACAGTCTAAGCATTGTAGTGTAAATATGTATATATCTGTATCCTTTATTCTTTTTCTATTATTTTTTCTGTTTATATTGCTTATTTATCTTCATTGCATCCCTCGGGTGTCTTTTGGGTTTTTCTGTGTGTTGCTTCCTGTTGTCTTTTTTACTGCACTTTATCTGATGCGAGTTGTCACGACAGTAAATTTTCCCACTGCGGGATCAATAAAGCTATATATCCATCTATATATTTATTGTAATTTCTATAAAAACTGTCAATTATAATTTAACGCAAAACAGGGGAACCATGTTGCAGTTTTATGTACAGTTCTACACCTAATGCAGTTGACATTTATTAAAATATGTTCCATGTCAAGCTTTCCCACATTTTACCATTTGGAAAAAATACATTCAAAAAATATCTCAATCATTAAAGCAATATGAGAAACATTGCCTCCTAGAAATGAAAACTAACAAATTAAAATTACTCATTAAATAACCTTTTCAATAAAACCACCACGATCTGGTCTCTTTTAACCCCTCTCTCTCTCTCTGACTTTGCTGCTCTTTCAAAGCAGCATCTTGAACGATTCTGTCACTTGT
Source organism: Gouania willdenowi (assembly GCF_900634775.1). NCBI lineage: Eukaryota > Metazoa > Chordata > Actinopteri > Blenniiformes > Gobiesocidae > Gouania > Gouania willdenowi. The sequence goes on from NC_041066.1 coordinate 15,455,299, forward strand.
GAATAAAACTACCGTATTTAACAACTGTAAAGAGCAACTCCTTAGCTTTCAGAAACAGGTAGAATTTCTCAGATAGAGCAAATATTAGTGGAGTTACGGCCTCTTAAGTCAACAAAGTGGCTATCCGTACGTAGCTGTACGGACAACCCCCCCGGTGCTATTCGTACTTTGTTACCGGAAGTCGTGTGACCATTCCGTACATTTAAATCGGAGGAAAAAAGGGAGAACAAGCGATACACACACAAATTCACGGTGACAAGAAATTCAAATCCACTTCAGAAGGTTATGGTTAGTTAGTCCGTAACGTAGTTTAGGGTTAGGGTGACGGTAGAAGTTAGGGCTAGTTAGTCCGTAACGTAGTTTAGGAATCTACATAGTAATAGCAAACAGAAGTACTGGCCAATGAGGGGCGCTACGTATGAATATCACAACAATTCATAAAGACATAGCATGTCCGTAACATTGTTTAGGAATCTATGCATTAACAGCAAACAGTAGTACAAGTACATCACTTGACCGTACACGTTACCTAAACTGGCCAATGAGGGGCCCTACGTACGAAAAGAATGTCGGTATATTGATATGACAACGCACAGATAGCCACTGCCTTAAAATAACGTGTTCCTTGAGATGCGTTCAAGGTCCCTAGGAAATCCGGATAAATTCATTCATTTGTAAAGTATCCCCGTACAGCTTGGACAAGACGTGAGAAGGACACGTTCGGGTATAACCGGACGCCTGGTTACCACGGTTGGGGTCAATTATAATTGTAATCGTGTAATTTATAATTACAATGACAGCGTAATTGTAATTTTAAAATTATGTTGCTGTCGTAATTGTAATTAAATGAACTTTTAACAGGTTATTTATTTCAGGCTCAGTAATTGTGATTAATTGTAATTGAACTTAAGTAAATGAGAACGTAATTGTCTTTCTGAGGGTAAAAAAAAACCAATTGTAATTTAATTGTAATTAGAAAAAATGCTGGTCACTGTAATAATAATTGAATTGTAATTGAAAATTATACTGAAAAATTGAATTGACTCCAACTCCGTCTAAGACTTGTATTTATAATTTATTTTGCTTCGTCGCAAAAAATCAAAAACAATTCGGCAAAATCTTTTTTTCCCCATTTTTGTGATTTCAAATTTTAATCAGAAAGCATAAGTTCTGGAGACGCTTGGATATAAATAACAAAAGTAATGAATGAAGACGCTGGCTGTTGCTTCTTTAGGTCATTGTGATGCCAAAAACAACAGTAGTGATCCAGGGTGGGCTGGGTACTCCCTTCATCTGTGTGTCTAAGACAATGCTCAGGTTGTGTTAATAATCTCTACAAACAGACACACCCTGTCAACCTCCATGTAAGTCTACATCTACTTGAGCTTTAGCATCAGTCTGCGGTTATATAAGTGGAGTGTCATCCCTTTAGGATTCATCTTTAGATGGAAACGACTGGACCGAACATGATGAGAGGTTCTGTCGCGCTGCTGTTTCTGCTACTTGGTCTTTGTAGCGCTGACCCTGACAGCGTAAGTGATGGATCGGCAAATCAACACATTGTTATGCAAAAATGTGAAAAGACTTTAATGTGTGGTTATTGTTCTGTTTGTTTCTACAGGATCATAGTGGAGACAATGGTAAGCAGTCAGACATTTTTTTCTCAAATTTGAGATATTGATTGAATGTTTTTGACTTGTAAAACATTGACTTTTCATTAGAGTTGCCTGTAGATGTGCCTCCTACAGAGGAAATTTCCACGACCATACTGAAAATGAACAACAGTAAGTTTTCACTTATATGATATAATATGTCCAGACCTAACACGCAACATGGATTAAATAAAGTTATACAAGAAAGCTTCCTTAGATTTGTTAGATGCACAACAAATACCAGTATATACACAATTGTGTGTGCATATTGCACGATAAATAGAGTAAAACTATGTAATGCTTTTTCTAATTAAAATAAACTCCTTCAAAATAAAAGTCAGACTCATCGGCGTTAGTCCATAAAACATGACATGGTGTTTTATTTTGAAGGAACGGGAAGTACACATGAAGTAAGTTGAAAAGCCATTCTTTCCTTTTATCTTTCAAAAAGTTTAGATATATCAATGTATTGTTTGATTAATAAATACACAGTTGAAAAAAACGTTAATATATCTTAACCTTTAAACATAAATAGCAAATAACTTTCAACTTACTCTCATATCCGAGGCAGCACATATTGGTTACGTTTTACGTTCTGATGTCGTTGAGTCTGATGTCTTTTATTTTGAAGCCTGAGGCCGTGTCATTTAACAGCGTTTCATTTGACGGAGGTTTTGCTGAGGCATGAGTCCGTTTGGTCTGACAAATGACAAGAGCTTTTCCTGATACCTCACTCTAAGACCTGCGGATGTCTTAACCCAGATAGCACGCATACTTCTGTCTCTGTTGCTGAAAATATATTTATGATCATGACCTGTGTTTCTCTTTATTTTGTCCTCACATAATAAGCTATTCAGTGGTAGTATATTGTTTTTTGTTGTTGTTGTTGTTGTGATATTGCCATATTCCTATCAGATTTAAGTAAATACTCGACTATGGATATGGAGATCTTTATACTAATTGAATGATCCGAGCTAAATACAAGTTAATATAAGCCGTAGAGAAGCTGCGCTGAGCATCTTTAATCCATCGTCCAAACGCCGATATCTCTGCGACGTCTGCCCAATGAGCAAACGCTCTCCATAATACGTCTCGCCGATGCAACGTGTGCTATCAGGGAAAATGTACACCGTACTTTTTATGAAGAAACAAACTTTCTCTTTACTAATTTTCTACCAGATACAAGTGATTTTCTGCTTGAGGGAGACATTGTGCTTCCAAAAACCAGGAATGCCCTGAAATGTCTGAATAGAAAATTCAGCTGTTTGTGGCCAAAGCGTAATGGGAGAGTGGAGGTCCCTTACACTCTAGACGACAAATATGGTAAGCCCTTATATATATATATATAGATTTTTCAACAAAGTGAACACTTCAATGTCTTGTAAACCATTAAGAACAAGGACAGTGCTGATGCAGGTGTATCTATCCCTGTAGATCAGACTGAGAAGGCTGACATTTTACGAGCAATGAAAGGCTTTGAATGGAAAACATGCATTCGCTTTATTCCTCGCTCCAGGCAGACGGGTTACTTAAGCATTGTGCCGAGATTTGGGTAAGTCCATGCCTAGAGTGCTGCTGTGTGTGGGGTCTGGATGGATAAATGGGTACTTAACATTTATTAAGAAAAAAAAAAAAAATCAATAATAAATTATGGTTGACACGAAGCTGCACAACAAAGGGTACTTAAGGCGCTTTAGAGGAAATACTGGTGGTATGGCTGAACAGAATTATTGTCTGCGAACAGTTTTGTAGTATTGCCGACTTCTACTTACTGCAGACAAAGGAAAAAGGAATATTTACATTGCCTCATAATTAATCTATTCAATGTAGCTACAACAATAAGCATTAAGATGTACAAATAACTACTCGTCTTTGATGAATCCAATGCTCAGGTGTTAATATCACACAGCTCCTGCTAATCAAGAGAAGAAGAATAACACCATCCACTTTTTTATATTAAATCAAAACCAATGTCAGAATGTAGGATTCAAATAAAATCATTGACTTCTGTTGCTTGTATTTAGAACTAGAGTGACCATGTTTTCATTTTCGGCAAAATACTCAACATTTTCTTGAATATACGTGGTAGCGGCAAAAGAAAAATAAATGAATAAGTTGTTATTGTCCATACGGTTTGAAAAATAATTTCTCTCTTTAAAATGAAGCCTGAAATGCACTGTAACAATCCGTCCTTTGAAAATGTCATACATACCATCTTAAAATCTCTTAATTATTAAAACAATTCGAAACATTGCCTCTCAGAAATTAAAATTATAACAAAAAACTCAAGGCTTACAGAACAGTAAATAATAATTTAATATACACTTCAATAAATAACCTTTTCAATTCCATCCACTGCTATTTGGTCTCTTTTAATCCCTCTCTCGATCATTCTCTTGCACCACTTTCTCTTTTCCTCGTGTGCAACGACTTCATCAAAACAAAGCAGCATCTTTAACTTTTCAGATAGAGAAAATATTGTATATATTAACGTTTTCCAAGGTCCCTGGGAGACCCGGAAAATTTCATTAATTTGTAAAGTATCTATGCTTTCACTTTGTGAAATATAAATCTAGTTTAACTAACATGCAGTACAAAAAAAAAAAACAAAAAAAAAATTAATTAATTCTGAGCTCAAACATCATCAAAAACTACCAGTAATTCTAAAAAGAACACTATTTTGTAAATGAGTGGAAATAAACGCTAAATACTGTTTACTTCCACTTATTTACAAAATGAGACTCTTTAAATGGTTTGTTATCACTCATTTATTTCATCATTAAGCTCTATAGTTGTTTTAAATAGTTCTTTAATCAAAATGTAGTCGGACAAAGGAGGTACTTGGACTCAGAAATAAGAGAAAAGGGGGTACTTAAGCCAAAAAAGTTTGAGAACCACTGGGTTAAAACATTTTGTCTGTGCTGCAGCTGCTGTAAATATGAAATATACTCACTGACGTTATCACTGTTTAATTAAAAAGAGCAATTTTTAGAAACAAAATCCAAGCATCTTTTACCTGCTGTTAAAAAGATGCTTTTCTCGCTGACGGTTCCACATTCAGTCCCCTGGTGGGCCAACAGCGTGAAAATATTCCTCCTTAAGCAAAGTCAATTAAAGTTTGAATGTACACACATGGTGGTGGTGTCAATTTTTCTAACTGATTAATCGCTCATGGAGTTGTATATCGCATACTAACATATCTATTTCTTCTTCATACCCAGTTGCTCCTCTTTAGTCGGTTACTTGGGGGACAAACAAATGGTGTCCTTGCAGAAATTTGGCTGTATTACCCAGGGTATCATCCAGCATGAGCTGCTGCACGCACTGGGTTTCTACCATGAACACACCAGGTCTGACCGGGACTATTACGTGACAATCAACTGGCAAAATGTTCAGAAAAGTACGAATCCTCCTCAGTGCATGGCATGGTCATCAATCCATGTTGATTTGTGTCCAGATCTGTTTTTTTTGTGTCAACAGATTTTGAATTCAACTTCCAGAAACAGGATACGAATAATCAGGACGCTCCGTATGACTACTCCTCAGTGATGCACTACGGAAGGTAATACATTAAAGACAAATGGGTCATTCCATGTCATTTGGCAAATGGTCCATGCACTTCAGTCCCAAAAAGTTCAGAAACTTTTACCAATGGGCTCTATGCATGCAGGAACATGACGTAATTTCTGCTGAAATGTCAGGAAGCTGTTTACTACCGGCGATCACTGAATGCTACTACTGTGCTATGCTATAGTGACCGAACCGCTCGGTTTAGTCAGTGGTGTGCAGTCAGGGTAGGCAGGGTAGGCATTGCCTACCCAAGGGTGAATTGATATTTTGATTATTTGTTTTAATTATAATAAATTACAATATAGTTATAAATGATAAGTTTTCAATTTCCAATAGCCTACAGTACCTATAAGTTTGATAGTAGCAGCAAGTGTGCTTTTCATAGCCCAAATGACTAAACCGCTATTTCCGGGAACGGCAGAGACACTGCACAGTCTCACTGTGCTTTAAGGAAGGAGAGGCCACACCCCCTCCCAAAAGCACATTGCTGCTCTGCCTCTGGCCCCATAGCTTGTTTTTACATGTTTGGACATGCACAGGCAGTTCCCCAAGATGACAACCATTTACGTAAAAAGGCAGTTCTCTACGGTGCCTTTGAACGTAACCGCGCTATGCTAAATGCTATACGTAAGTTCACAGTGCATTAGTAAATTGATCTAACGTGGCCGCTGCTACGTTCTCTAGCTAGTGGGTAAGATAACACTACAGACAGGATGACCAACACCTGAGTTACCAGACCTTCAGCAAAGGTAAGGTCAGAAAATTGTATTTTTTACAGTGAATGGTAGGATTGACTTTGTGGATGCGCCTCATTGAGGCTGTTCCGAGTTGTTGTTTCCAACACAAACAATGGATGCGCTGTCGTGTCATGAGATATATCTTGATGGGAAAGTATGGAGGCTATATTGAATAATTGTTTATGTTTCTTTAATGGTGTTTTACGATGTTGATTTTGTTTGATTAACACTTGCCAGCAGAAACATGAAATTGTCATTGGTGGTCTCGATTTGCAATGTACCTATCCACCACTGCTGTGTGCCGCTCTGCACCTCCTATTGTGTCCCACGTAAATTTACATTCAAGTTGAATATAATATATGATACGGAAGTGGGTTATTCACTCCACAGTGACAGTAAATAAGCTTGTATTTTATTCTTGTTTATACACTACCTGTGACCGTCGCCAGTTGATTTGAACCAAAACAAAGTCATAGTTCTGGAATGTATTTGGCGGCCGAATACTCGGTGCATCACTAGTTGAAATGACATGGAATGACCCAAAAAGTAACATAAAACATATTCTCACATTGATGAAACTATAACTCCTGATCTCCAGAACTGCCTTTGGAGCCCGTGGAGCAGAAACCATAACTCCATATCCAGACTCGTCAGTTTCAATCGGCCAGAGGGAATGTCTGTCCGACATTGACATCTACAAGATCAACAGGCTTTACAATTGTTGAAGATTTGACACAAAGACTGCAGCAGTCTGCCCTAAACGTTGTATTGCAAATGCTCTACAAATTGAATAATAAAGCAATAAAAATAAACTGAGTTGAATTTTGGAAGTGCACTGCAGTGGAGAAAGTGTTTTTTTTTAATACAACAAATATGTAAATGTATTTAAAAATGTAAAAACACCCTACACCCGTCCATCCTCTAAAACCCCTGTAACAGATTACAAGTACTCACATTAGTTAAATTTTTTTTGCTTTCATGGGTAAATTTGAATATATTTCTAAATCAATAATTTTACTTGTAGTTTTACTTTACTTTTAAAAGAAGTATAGTAATTAATCACATTTTTACACCCAACCATTATTGAGTAAATTATTAATTTTGTTTTAAAATGATCAACGGACAATGTGAAACTATATAAAAAAGAAATGACCAGACAACAATCATAGCCGACCAACCAGATTACACAGCGCCAAAACAGCATTGAATGACGGGTTATTATCTCGGTTTTAGAATTCATGAATTTAGCTATACTTGGTGCCTGATTATGTTTTTATATATTTTAAATTGCATTCATTTTAGTTATTTTATTTGAAAAATAATTGTACATTTTGACAAACCTTTTATTTTATGCAGATGCCTTTGTGGAAAATAAATTAAGTTCCAATTGTGCAATATTTTGTATTTTCCTTATTAAGTTTATACGTGAGATGTTTACTGTATGCAAGGGAACCGTGGCAAGATTTATTACCAAAAATAAACTTTGTGTGGTGAAAGTAACTAGTAACTTTGCGTACTATCTAATTGAGCTACTTTTTACTTGTACTTGAGTATTTTATCTATGACTTACTTGTACTTGTGTACAATTTTAATCAAGTAACGGCACTTCTACTTGAGTAGGATATACCAGTACTCTTTACATCTCTGGCATAGACAAACTATAGTGGAATCCAACATACATTAGAAGTCACAAACTCAGCTGCAGTCATGCATGTCTGATGTTTCTCTGCTCCAACACACCTGACTGTAATAAGCCACTCATTACCGGGCTTTCTGCTGCGCTGGATGATTACACATAATATTCAAAGGTGGTTGCCGGAGAACATCTTCAATATGCTGGACATTATTAACTGCATGCAACAGACTCTGAAAGCAGTTTACATCCAATAATGATAATCATAAGCCAAAAGCTTACAGTGTATACACCACCAGAAGTCATGCTGGGATGGCTCCAGCCCAAAACCTTACATTAATATAACATCAGGCCTGCTGTGAAGATACCAGGGAGTGTTTATTTTATCTGTTCTCATTAAATCAACCATTGTGAAATAGTTATAATACACTGATGCAGTATATTCATAGTCAAGATAAGAAACTATATAAAGATTTGACCACTTGTTTTTACAGTAAGAAAGCATTATGTGCACACATGGGTTCAGGAACTGTGGAACCATGTCACCCCACTTCCATGATTTACTCTCTAACTTCAGCCACTAGAGTGTCAGCTGCGCACTGTTTAAGGGAATGTAAAGGTCCCTTAGGAGAGCTCTTCCTCTCTGCTTCTCTCAAAACTGTAGCGTTGAAAAAATCTGTGACTGCAGAGGGAGACAGTTCCGAGTCACTGTTTTATTCTATTTTGCAAAAAAAAAAAAGGATTACATCGGCATCTTTAACTTTTCCTGATTTCCTGCATTTTGACCGAAAAAGCTTCTCAATGATCTAAAAAGCAGGCAGAATGCTTCACTCCAATAGAAAACAATGGGACAAAGGTTTTAGGCCAAAGTTGTAAAAACAGTGAAGGATCCCTTTAACATTGGTCATTTATGAACAAAGATATAAATGAAGAATTCTTAGATTTTTCAAACTGATCCAGAATCACTATATTGATCCGGATCCACACCAATGTGATGTTAATTTTCATCACGTAAAGTCTATCTTTGGTTAAGATTTTGTCAAAATCCATGAAGTACTTTCTAAAGACGTAATCCTGCTAACAGACAGACAGACAAATGAACCTGCGCTCGTTTAGCGCAGACTTTCGAAAACGGCCGATCGGATCCGTACGTCTCCACGGAGACACTGTTCCAAAACGAAAACGGTTTTCGGAAGTATGTTGGCCAGTCTGTGTGTGTGTGTGTGTGTCTCGATGTACATGATCGTACACTGATTACGTCACTGTTGATGACATCATCAGTGTTCTAAAACAGGAGTTCCACCGTGTAGATGGGAAAATGAATAGAATATATATTGATCTGTTTTCTTTTGGTAGCCAGATCATCACCTACATTTAATCAGTTGTTCCATGTCCCATGACTAACATTTCCCAAAAATTTCATCCAAATCCATTCAAAACTTTTCAAGTTATTGCGTACAATGTTTAACAGAAGTTCCACAGTGTGGATGGGAATATTAATGGGATATACATATTTATGTATTTTCTTTTGGTAGCCAGAATATCACCAACATTTAATCAGCTCTTGTCCCATTATTAACATTTCCTGAAAATTTCATCAAAATCCGTTCATAACTTTGTTAGTTATCATGTACACAAACAGACAAACAAACACACAAACAAACTGACCAACATAGTTCCGAAAACCAGTTTCGTTTTCGAAAATAACCAACGGCAGTTAAAATACAATCTTCTTGGTGGAGGTAATAATATTACTGATCTTAGAAACTTCGAGGACCAATTAAACTTCTGCTTTAATCTCACTCAGCACCTGAGGTGATGAGTCGGGATTGCAGCGCTGCTAGTTCCCTGTGTGCAGTTAGTACAGTGATTCACATATACAGTAAGTAAGTTGAAGCCTGCTGCGTTAGCACCGTCTATTCTCTGTGCTGGAACCATAAACAGTCTGGAGGCAAAGCGAGCACTGCTTGGAAAAGCAAATCACTGATTGTGCACCAGTTATGATTCTTTGGAGGCAGATGGAGTCACAAACATCCAACCATGCAGTCGCTTTAATCAGAGAGACGCATGCTTTGTGTTCATGGTTTCCTCATTTGGCAGATCAGAACGTCTCTATCAAGTTGAGTAACAGTAATGATACCAAGACTTTATTTACAACTAACGACAACTATTTAAAATGCAAGAGGTAGGGCCTTCGATTTTTAATGATCACGGATAACTAAACAGACTAAATGAAAAGGAAATAATCATATGAAACAGATCGTAACCTCACCTGAATGTTTTGGGAGAACATCACGCATTTCCACTATTTTCCCTTGGTTTCTTAAATGTGTAATGTATGAAAAGTTTTTTTTGTTTTTTTAAAAAAAAAAAAAAAAAAAAAAACGGGTGAGATAGGGTGAGAAGCTCAGTCATTCGGGAGGGGCTCAAAGTAGAGTCGCTGCTCCTCCGCATCGAGAAGAGCCAGATGAGGATGCCCCCTGGACGCCTCCCTAGTGAGGCGTTCAGGGCACGTCCCTCCGGAAGGAGGCCCCGGGGAAGACCCAGGACACGCTGGAGAGACAATGTCTCTCGGCTGGCCTGGGAACATCTCGGGGTCCCTCCGGAAAAGATGGAGGAAGTGGCCGGGGAGAGGGAAGTCTGGGCCTCCCTACTGAGGATGCTGCCCCCGCGACCCGGAAACGGCTAAGCGGAAGAAGATGGATGGATGGATGGATGTATGAAAGTTGTAAACTTGCGAACTGTGATCTTGCCAAATTTAGGAGAATTTGAAAGTGCTGCTTCTGAAACACTGAAAAATACAATTATTTTCAAGATTTAACTTTATCTATATTAAGCATTTTGAAATGTTAACATCATCAATAATTAAATCCAATAAAGAAAAGCAGATAAAACGGAAATAGTACAGAAATGGGTATCGGAAATGGAAAAACACCAAAATGAGTAGAACATGGAATGGAATTTTGGAATGTTTGAAATGAAAAAATCAGAAACCCCAAGTCAGATTTTCCCTTATTTTGTTATCTTCTCTTTTCTTCTTATCCTCCAGTCTTTTTTTGAGTTTCTACCAAGCTAGTTTGACTCCTCCTCCTTCCCACGTTCCCTGTGTACACAACAATCCCATGTCACTACTCAAAATACACAACTACTACACACCCCAAACTAATTGTCTGAAATCAAACCAATTGCATGACTCATCCATGGCATTAGTGTCGCTCGACTACTGCATTGTTTATTGTTAGATCTTTCTCACAATAGGAAGGAGTTGTTGTGTTTGCTTATATCAGCTCTGCTCCACACCAAACACACAATTATTATGTATCATATCTCTGGTGTTACTTGGTCAATTAGCCTTCTTTAAACCTGGTTTATAGTTTAATCACTTTTCTTTTGAGCCAAGTTGAAACACGGCCCCCCACGGCCGCATCTAGCTGCTACGTCATTGTAAAGTATGTAGGTTATTTGGACGCGTCGACTCCAGAGAGCTAATCCAAAAATTGCTTCAGGGCTAATATGTGGCCATATCTTTAAATATGATTTAATTGCCATTCTGCTGCTGAGTAATTAAGTTTGGGATTTGAGCACTTGCAGAGGCTACTGTGTAATATCTCAGTGAATCGTGCAGCTTACAGAGGCAAATCTTCCAGGGCTCGGTCTCTGCAGGAAGGCAGAAGATGTGGTGGGACTCGACATGAACCCTTTCACTGCCTTAGCCTCCAGAGACTTCCCTCCTGGCCTCATCTTGTGCACTTGAATGTGTGCTGTTTTTACCCTTTGAAATGTTACGCAGTGCTTTCTCTTCTGCATTCAGCTGAGTCAAAGGGAGCAGTGTTGGGTGAGGAAACAGAGGTGAAGGAGTATTACGGTGAGGTAGAGGAAACACATGCCTCACACTGACAGGATGTATATCCGTCCTGTTTTCTGCTACTAATGTATAAAACCAATACCTACGAGCACTACTATTCTGACTTAATGTGTTAGTGGTGCTCAGTGAATGATGTTCAGATGAAAACAAGGCCTTTCATGTTTAAGAAACCAGATCCGCTTCATATCAATCACTTCCCCCAATAAAATATTCAAAATGCACTTGTTCAAAATGAGAATATTTCTGCAAAATTCTGATTAAAGTCAAATTGTAGATGATGCTGGGAGTAGAAAAGAGGAAACACTTTTTATATCCGAAGACATGAAACCATGTTTGACACATAATTGCCTTTGTTTTGGTATTAAAGCAACCAATCAAGCCAAATCTAGATTACTTACTAGGAATGTCATGGTATTGACAATATCACGATTAGGACTGTGACGATATCTCGATACGGCGATATATTTTTCTTTTTTGCCATATCAATTATCGATTTTTTTTTTTTTTTTTTTCACTAAAATGTGCAGGTACGTCTTACCAGAAATGTTGTCACTGTTTGTTGAAGGAACCGATATATTGTTTGCTGGAATATTGCACCATAATGGTGTCACTGGTAAGAAAGACCCTATTTTTTGTTTACATAAAGCACTATTGGAGATACTTATTCATTTGCAATGGTATGTTGACACTTATTTACAGAAATGTTGCACTAAAATAGTGTCACTGTTCATAGGACACTCAATTTATAGTATATAATAATAGTAATAAAAGACTATTCTATTCTATTCTATTTCAGAGATATGAAATAAAAATTGTATTTTTTCAGTTAATCTTTTTTTCTTCTTGTTATGTCAGATTATCGTAGATTGATTTCTGACCAATATATCGATAATCGCAGTATAGTGAGATAATCGTTATATCGTATATCGCGTATCGTATCATATGGTCAGGAACCCAGAGGTTCCCACCCCTAATCACGATACCGCGGTATTACAAGTGCCTCGATATTGTCGTGGTTATGTCACGGTATGAAATAATGAGCCTTACCTATTGTACACAACCATCTCTTCTTCACCCAAAACCAGGCGAGTTGTACATGTACTTTTTCTGCACTCGTTCTGAAAGCACATTTTAGAGCCGCTCGTGCAGCTTTGTTTTGCACTAATTGTAGCTTTTTCACATTTTTTAATGACGTGTTTGACCAAACAACTGAATAATAGACCAAATGAGACAGAACAAGACTCTGAATGACACATGGAATTAACTGTTTAGGTAAATATTTGGAACATCTTTTAATAACCGCAAGGCTGTGACCCATTTTTGGGGACAACACTATTAGTTTGATGGTCCCACTACAGTTTACTGTCAATAAGAACTCCTAATAGCTTCACCTTCTCCGACTGTTTGATAGAAACATGTTTTATTTAGAGATTTAGCTCTTAGTGAATGATTAGTTCACTCTTCGCTCTTTGGCCATGTTTAGACCGTAGTCAAAGTGTGTGCTTATAACCAGCAAGGCCATTAGTTCCATGCTTCTCCTAATGAGAACAGGTCGATGCAGCCTAATGTCACTGGTAATATGGGAGTGGTCCATAACTGCTTGCTGGTTGGGTGGCTCTTAAGGCCACATTAGTAACAGAGATCAGTGTACCTGCCTCTCTTCAAACACAATGAGCTTTAGCACACAGTGCTTCACTTCTCTGCATGAGATGCTACGTGAATATTAACTGAAAATTCCACATTTGTATCATTCTGCTGCTGCAGATTAAGAATACTAATGGTAGTATATTCACTCGCTTTGTTGTTTTTAACATTGGATACATCCTTAGATGCCACAGCGTGCTTAAATAAAGAAACACAATAATATTAAATATTAAGAAAACTTTAAATGTATGTATTAAGACTTTACAGTATCAATGTAACAAAGATATAAAGCAAAAATTAAGAATAAAAAAAAAAAATGTAGGAGATGCTGTGGAGACACCCTGACCTTTGAATTAGGAAAGGAAAAACAAGAACAGTATTTTCAAAGCTACTCATTTTAAGACGTAAAAGTGTTGATATGAACATTCAACAGAGAGAAAAAAAAAAAAGTACTATCTCATGTCTAAACCACAATGTATTATGAAATGTAATAAATCTAAATGAGATTTTTTTTTTACTCCAGTTTTAGAAATATACACATTCATGTATGGACCCATTATCTACAATAATCAAGATAAAACATTATGAAATCCATTGTTGTGTATCATTTTTATTAGAAAGATATGCTTAAAGTAATAAATTATCTTTATTGAAATTGTCCCTGAAAAGCAACTTGTACTTTTAATTCTTGTGTTAAAGCTGCTGGAGACAAAAAATCCTCATCAGATTAAGACAGTGTCGAGATCATTTCCAAAATAAGATGCTCAAAGGATGGAACTGCTGCTTGGAAGTTTGTTTATTGATCACTGAAAACACTATTTATTGACATCGTCGGAAAACCTTTGTGCATTGCATTGTGGATGCATAACATTTTTTTTAATGCATTTACTTCATTCTTACGGTGATTTCTGGTGTTTTCCACCAAAAACTTTGCCAAAGTGACTTCCCAACACATTTCAGCTGTTTTTACGCAAGCGTTGCGGCAAAACAATGGCAAATGTTTATTTTGGAGTTTATATGGAAAGATCTGAATCCGCCAAAACTGAATGTCTTTTAGACTCTTTGATTGTTTGTAGACATTGTGACGTATTTTGTTGGGCAGGGCTTAGCCTGGAGGCAAACCACGACAGATGACATACCCGCGCTATTAGACAATGTGAAGCGACGTAGCAACGTGGCGGCCATCTTACCTCAGATAGCTGGCCCCGCTCATTGCATTGACGTCAATAGTGCAAGTACTATTTAATCAACCAATTTTCTAATGGCAAGCGACCTATGTTATGCCTACGTATAAGAAGGTTTGTAAAAAGGCAAACCGTTTGTAAATCTGTCAAAATTTCATCAAGTTAACGCAATTTTTGTTTAAGCTGATCACTCACCTTCCAACAGCTACCGTAGAGCGCGTCAGAATGTCAGAACGTCAGTTGTCTGAGGTAAGATGGCCGCCGTTGAGCTACGCGTTTATATATTTCTATGCTTTAGCCAGCAGCGTTTACTGTTTTTGCCTCCAGGCTGGGGAATACTGGTAACAAACTAGAACAAAAATGGTGTCAGACATATTACTGTCCAAGAAATCACAATGAAAGATTTGATTGAAAATATTTCTTTTAAATAAAGGCTCTGGTGATAGGAGTATGTTGTGCCATATTTTAGGGGGTAAAAAGGTTGAAAATGAATCCTCAAAAACATTTACCTTAACGTTGTTTCTCATTGAATCAGCCCTGAGACAGACTGTTGTATTGTCAGCATGAATACGCCCCCAATAGACAATTAATGAATGTTCTCGACAGAACTAACAGGAATGTGATGTTCTCTGACTTTACAAACACATTATGATGTGTGTTTTACTTTCATACAATTTATTTTGCAAAAAATAATTAACTGCAGCTTTGCAATTATGTGTTCTTGATTTATTCTCAAGGTGTTGTGTCCCCGCAGGCTTAATAAACCTTACGTACTGTAAGTAAGTCAGAAGTGATGTATTTGTATTTAGTAATTACAAGAGCTTAGCAGGAAAGGGTGGCTAAGTTGAGCATTAATACCTTTTTAAGAAGTAGTTTAATCGGTCTGAACAATTATCGGTGAGAGTGGTTGGTGTTAGTTCACGTATACAGTATGTGTCACCAAAACATAAAAAAACTACAAAAAAAGGATCTCATAGCAGTTTAGGGAGGGATTTCCAAGATTGCTTCAAAACATAAATGATCTAAGACTATAACAGACAATGTGCCAAATTACATTTATTGAGTAACTTGTAGAAATATTTTAAAACATCCAATTAAAAATAAAAGTATGCAGAGAAAGGTGGTTTTCCCTGATATTTAGGCACAATGTGGAGTAATACTGCTTTCAAATCCCGACCCAGGTCCCTCCGCAAGTCAGCTGTTGAAAGCCCCCCCGCCACCCACCGTCCTTTTAAAACAAGTTAAAAGCAACATCCTCAAAAACAAGTGCTTTTCAAAAGAAATAACAGAGTCTATAAACCTTTGTTGTTCCCCTGATGGACTCAGAGGAAACGTTTGGCGGGTTTATATACAGTCGTGAGGGTTGACAAAGTGTAACACGTGCCGCATGTGAAACTTTCATGAAGTTTCACAAAGCGAGATCTGACAAGAGCGCAGATGTGCAAACTTTTAAAATGTCTGAACCCAGAATAGCAATCAGCAGACTGTAGTAAAACATGAATCTATTCTTATTTCATACATTGTGCTTGTGCCTGACATTTCTAATGCTGAAGTAGGGAATAAAGACAGTCATTATGAAATAGGTTGGCAACGGAGATCTATCGATACGTGCTATATGTTGTCTTTTCAGGTTATGAGCCGGAGTCAAAACTAAATGCTCCTTTTTGATGGCACGGAAATGCGCAAACCAGCCTTTTTTTTTTTGTGTTACAATCCTTTTGAGTTGTCTTCACAGAGCTGCATCACATCTCTGTTTGTCAATGCTGAGGAATTGCAGCTGTCCAATATGACGCGGTCCCATTAGTGACAAAATCTGAGCGGAGACGGAGCCCGACAGAAAGCTGCTGCTGCAGGGACAAGGTGATAACAAGGTACTCATTGAAGACGTGAGAGATGGTGTTTGTGCATCTCGCATCACGGTCTTTCTGATGAAACCTGGTGCGGTGCAGGAGATGGAGAGGTTTACGATAAAAACCGAGCAGCAGGAATGAGAACTAGATGAGAGACGAGACAAAAAAAAAAAGGATGGGGGAGATAAGACGAGACAAATAGAAGCAGAACAATGAGAAAGCAGAGCGAGGGGAAAGTGATCAGACGGTAACACACCAATCAAGGCGGCTGATAGAGACTATACCAAGTTCACCACAAAGGTACGACTGAGAAACCCCAGCTGACTGTGCCCAGAATGAGCAGCATGTTTATCCACAGGGTGTCTCAACCTCAGAGGTAAACAGCCTTCAAAGCTTCATGAATCAAATGAGTAGTAATCAAAGTACAGGAAGCTAATTGATCAGTAGAACACACGAGTACAGAAAGCAGCTCTGAACGGTTTTAATTAGCAATCATTAAACAGACTGATTGAGCTCCTAATGTGAAGATGAAAACTAAGATAACTTAATTCACCAATAAAAGAAACAAAGTACAACAACAGTTAGGTAGCTTTTAGCCTCCTAATACTGTAATCAGCGTGTATGTGTCTGGGTTCTTACAACAATATATACAGTATATATATATGATATACAGTATATATTGCATGAAAAGGGTTTTTAAATATCTAGTAACGTCACGCTTTTCGGTACATCTTCAATGCTTTATTATTATTTTTTGCGTTTTTTTTTAAACAGGCAAAATATGAGTTCTCACAGTTATGATAGGCCATGGAGCAATGGCATTAGTGTTGCACTCTAAGACCACACTATCCAAGATCAACACTTGCCTGAGACCAGAATGCACCAAGACTAACACTAAACCAAGGCTATGTTCCAAATGTCACACTCCGTACAAAGTCAATGAGTATATACGGTGTACAATATACTATCAGTATAGTTAGGATGATGACCGTTCCCACTGAAGTATACGACAAAAACCTGAAGCACACTGAGGCTCAATATCTCCGTTGATTCGCCACCTTTGAAAGTTCTGAAAGCATTTTAGGCAAGAAAGTGACCAAGTAGAATATCAACATGTGCTCATTTGATCCATAAAACTCGCGGAAACACATTTTATGCCGACATTTTGGAGACCCACCATTGTGCTGCTGACAAAACTTCCGGTTAACTTCAGAACAAGAGCTTTATTTACAAAAGTGTTGAAAAACTAATGTAAGACAAGAAGATGTGCTTTTATTTTGAAAAGGGGGTATTTGACTTTTAGCTTGAAGCCGGTCCCAGGACAATTTTACATTCTGCTCGCAATGCATCATGGGGCGGTTGAGTATGACTAGTGTGCCCACCGTGCACATGTCTTTTCATACTATCTAATGTTAACGCTCTACATACTCATCTTGATGTTAAACTTAGTATCAGTAGTACACGTTAGTATGTCATTTTGAACACAGCCCAAGACTTTTGGGAGACAAGGCCAACGCCATAAAAAACTATTTTAAAAACCATAACAAGGTTGAACAGCTGTAAAGCATTCTCTCCTTGATTTTAGTTTTATTTTAAATACATTTAACAGATAAAAACAAGGTGTCTGCAACTTTTTTAAAGCATAACATGCAAAAATTCTTGACCGATTTGTTTAACAAGATTTGTGCACGATTGTGCACGTATTTGCCTTCAATGGAGCAGCCAATCCAACGAAAGAAGATGAAGCCTTGCACATAATTTATGTTGCTGCTTTCCTTTAGACCACTGGTATTTTTTTTTATATGAGAAGGTTAGTATCTCCCCACGAGGTAATAACTATAAAAGGAGATGTTAGCTGCCCCTATTTAAATTGGGTGAGGTTGTTGCTTTTTATTGGCGCGGTCTTTGATCTTTCTAACATTACCTCTTAGAAACGACGCTGCTGCTCCTGCTATCGCCAATGTTTGATTTATTAGGTAGAAATCAAATTAGGATTAGTTTATAACAGCCATTTATCATCTGTACCAGTTTATCCCGATCAGTGCCACACTGTTAACACTATCACAGGATTAGCACATTGACAGAAAAACCACATCGGAGCACAGGAGCTCACAACGCAACTTAATTTATAAGCTTTCATGAACATTTCACGCGCTTTTTTTTTTTTTTTTCAGCACATCTGGAGAAAGAAATTTGAGAAACTGCAAGAACCCAATAATTGCAAATAAAGCCAATGGTGCAAACAAATGGTCAATCAAGCATACCATCAACAAATCATGTTTGATACTAAATTGAGATTTTCTTTTTTCTTTTTTTTTTTTTTTTTTTTAAACAAAATTTAAATACATTTATTCTGATTTAGTTAGATCACACTGTGTTTTAACCAAAGCATACAGCACAGTATTCTACAGCAACTTCACAACAACATGTAGTGTGAATCCCAAGTCGCACACATTTACTCCTTTTAGTGATGAACGTCTAAAGAATTGTAACACTCCATTTAATTTATGTTGTTGAAATCTAAATGTTTCGTGTTTTTCTTAGTTAAAGATCGACTGTTCCTAAGAGGATGCATGTACGCTCCCTAAAGAGATACATTACATATTAAGGATCATTTTATCTGGGTATGAATATAGTTTTTACCGAATTAATGCAAGCAGTTTGTGCTTTTCGTATTTATTAATTATATTACATGCGAAAAAGAGCTGAAAATTAGCTAGTGGACAGAGCATGCAAGCCTTCAAAATGGAAAGAAGAAATGTCAAAAGTTTCTGATCATGGCTTGGAAATATTATTTCTATGAAATTCTTTTCAATGGTCTGTGCTGTCCGCTGATTGTGTTTCTCCAAACACTCGTTTGCCCTCAATGCGCTTCCATCATGTTCGCTGCAGACAATTGGAAAATGTAATTTCTTTCTCGTTGAATGAATGGGAGAGCACATGAACGTCCATTCAGGCAATGTATGTCTCTGTCCCGGAGCAAATAAGCACACTGTCCACAAGGACACGCCAAATCAGCAGAAAGGTCAGAAAGTGTGTCGTACAAAGAGACCTTTAAAGGAACGTCTTGTCGGTTTCCTGCTCTGATATCAAAGCCGGGGGAGAACAGCTTTCTTGTACTTGGATGTAAAGAATATCTGTGCTGATCCCACAGAGGAGAAAATCTGCGAGTATTTTTCTTCAATACCTACAAATCTTTTGACTAAAAAAAACTAAAACCAAACTATTAGGCTGGATATAAAACATGCCAAGTAGAACATCTCTAAGTGGTTAGTGGGAATGCATGCATTAGTAACTAACACTGCCCCCAAAAGCTCCATTCCATAAAACTAAACCACATTCATGCAGACAGTTTCTTTCATTCACCACAAGCTTAAAGGGGCGGTATTATGAAATAATCACTTTATAATGGTTTTGCTACAATGATATACATCCCTTTAGCCTCATTCAGAGGGCCAAAGTTCTTGTTATTCCACCATTTGTAAAAAGGCGAGTTGGATTTTACCCGCTACTTGACGTCACCTAACGAAAACTCTTCCTCCTGACAATCCTGGCTCCTCCTACCCCATAAGAATGTGAGCTCCTCCCTCTCAAACTAGCACACAGCTAAAACAAACACTGCGGTTTATTATAGAATATACATATACTGTTTGTAAAGCTACATACACGAAATGTGTTCTCTGCATTTAACCCCTCCCTGAGGAGCAGTGGGAAGCAACGGTGTAGAACCCGGAGCAGTTCCACTTTTAGTACCCGTTACATCGCCTCATATCGCCTTTGACATGATCTGACGTGTTAGTGGTACAATGCGACGCAGCGGTTGGACAAAATAAATGATTATCACCTTAAATGCACTATTTCCATAGTTAGAGATGAGGAGAAAAAAGTGACTTAGCAGCTTAATACTCCGGTGAGTGTTTGAAGCAGCTGATGACTTCGCTGCTGCTGCGATAAACACAGCCTGAAGCGCTGAGACTGACTTAAAATCACAATAGCCGCTTAAATAGGCATGTGTTTTACTGTCATGTGCAGTTTTTTGTCTGAAAACAATAACAAGTGTGTGAATAGAAAGAAAGAGCGAGGCATGAAGTCAGCGTCTAGACGCACCTACTTATGAATATGCATAAGCAAGCCCCAAAACTGCCCATTTTTGCAACTGCTCAGAAAGTCACTTTTCAGAGGGCTAAAACTCTGGAGGCGAGTTTGGGAAAATAAACCTCAAATACTATGTTGTTGAGGTTAGCAAGTTTGCGCCTAAAGAAAAAGTACTGCTAGGTATGCCTTAGTCATGTGGGAAAGGTATTATACACTTTTGACATTTTGACAATTTTCTGGCTTGGAAATCTCAATATTCCTATACATTTACGAGTGGTTTCTCCATTTTTTAGGGTAGTTGGTAATCAAATGCAGTCTTCCACACTACTTAGCACCAAAAACTTACTGAAATGTAGGTCTAGTGTTTTTTACATTTCCCATTACTGAGTAGATCAGTTGTGTGCCGGTATATATCACGTCTCAAGAGAGTTATTAAACCATGAAATTGAGCAGTTTTGCCTTGTATAAAAACTTGGCAGTTGAGGATGAAAACAAAGAAAACATGCTGTTGCTCGTCTCCTTTTTCTTTCTTATTTTGTGTTGCAGTACACTTGGAGCCCTTCGCTGCACACTCTAGGCTCATTGGCAGCGTTTGTAACTTTAAATTGGTTCTTTTCTCCAACAGATTGAAGTAAGTAGTGAAAACCGTGGTACACTCTAAACCCGAACGTTCAAAGTAATTAAACAGTTTTAAGCAGTTTCTTCTCAAAGTTAGAGAAAAAGTTCTACTAACTTAATTATGTCAAGTTGGTGCAATTTTTGAGTAAATGGAACTGTATTTGTTTATAAGTAAGCATGATCTAAAAACACAATTTAAGTACAACTTAATAGAATTAATTACATGCTAAGAATGATAGTCATGTTATTTATTATGTTTCAAATGAGGATTATTTAAAAAATAAACTTAATTCATATAGAACTTTTATCAAAAAGTACAAGTAGCCAGTCATCTAACCTTTTAAGTTTGACTTTTAAGTTAATCAACTTAAAAATAATTGAGGAATCAAATGCCTCAATTATTTTGAGTTCTGGTAACTTATTCCTGTATACAGTGTACCAGCACAGATCAAATGCTGTTTAATATGTACTACAGTGATATAAAAACTAAAACATAAACGGCAACACACACTCCACCTTTGTTATCACTAACAAACCCACATAGTAAAAAATAAGTCATAACAATAATTAGACTAAATAAAAATAATTCTAAGCATCACAAATTATAAACAGTTAAAAATTAAGATCATATAATATAATGATTAAATAAGTATCAGCAGTTAAAAAATGGTTTATACCAGGAGCGGAGCTATAGGGGGGGCTGGGAGGGCGGCACGCCTCCGGGGCCCAGATAGGAAGTAGGCGGGAGCTGGGCCTCTACCAAGGCTGTAACCATTAACCAATCCACTCCCTGAAAGAAAATTAGTTGAACAAAAAAAGGAAAATTGAAACAAACCAAACGTTAAAATGTTTACATCACCCCTCCCTAACAGGGCAGGTCTGGGCGTATACATTTTATCAACAAAAAAGAGCCCTGGAAAAGTTTATTTACCTGAAGATTTTATGGATAAATGACCTCATCTGAGTCATTTCCTCCAAATACTTATTTTGTGACTTCAATACTCTTTGCTCTGTGGTCTTCAATTTTAAATGACAGTTTAAAGTGACCTGCCTCATAAACATGACACTGTTCACTCAGAGATTGGTGCACATGCATGCACGCACGCACGCACACACACAAAAGAAGTCATTTTGACTTTGAGACACCCTCAGAATTTTATCTCTCCCCCATCAATGGTTTCAAGATCACAATATTACACTTTTCTTTTAGTGCTAGAACACCTTGTAAGTTGTAGTTTTTAGTCTTTATGACACCCAACCATTAACATCAAGGTGTTTTACATAAGCAGCCACTTTAAAACCTCAGTGTATGCATAAAATTAAAATAGTATATGGGATCGGAGTTATTGGTTTAATAGAAGACCTTTTAATTTAACATGTAACTCGAAAACCGGATCGACATCTTATCCAGGTATATTAGAAATGTCATAATACGACAAAGTATTCTAGGTTTTAAATATGATACCTTAGTTGTAAGGTTGTAATTTTCATAACTTTAGGGTAAGAAAGGGAAAGTGACTATATCCACTAACTTATATTTACATTAGGCTACTAATACTTTTCATTAATATTTCATGAAAACCCTAATGGCATCAAAAAGGATACTAGAATTTTTTTACCAATTAGCTTTTCTCTCATGGCGGCTTAAATGGTTTCTATTCAGAATGAGTTTAAGAAAAGGGCTGTAAGATTAGTTGTTTGAAAATGGGAATGTGGGATTTGAAGGACACTCATATTCAAAGGAATATTTCTTATTGGCGGCAACATTTTACAAAATGTGCTCTCGGTTTGTTTGGGGATTTTTAAAATAACCAAAATGCACTATGTAAGAAATTATATCACAGCCTTTATGGGTTGTGTTATTCTAAGATGTTTGATTTTGAATAAAAAGAGTCAGCTTTAAGAGCACACAAACACAATTTAATTATAGCGCTGTTGTAATGTTTTGGTCATTTTGTTTTTAATAATCATAGTATAAATCATTTGAATTGCTAAAAGGATTGTCAACATCTCCCTGCCTTGGAACTTTAGGAGATTTTTAGGTGATAGGCAACAATTAAAGTTGAGAAACTCATTTCTTATATAAGATTTACAGCTATTTCTCATAGGATGTATCATGTCTGGCAAGAACGTGAAATGTGTGACTGTGATTTGTTCAGTGAGATAGGGTACTGCAAATATACAGTCATCTGCAATGCTTCAAATTTAAACAAAGATAAAAAAATTAGGGGTGCCCCTATCCAATATCAATATCAGCCTGAAAACAAATATTGGATTCAAATTTCTGAATTTCCGATTTTTATTTTTATTTTCAAAACCATTTTGTATTTATTTCATTCAATTCTAGAATACTGTAGATATTATGTTGGAGGTTAAAAGTCATGCAACCAATCTGTTAATAATAAATGGGTCAGTTTTTCTCATACCTACTGTTGCTGACTATTGTTCTCTGTTTGAGTGACATCACTTTACCAAGTATTTTCTAACATTCCACACTACAATAATAAGTATTTATTATTTTTCATGAAAAAAAAGGAAAAAAAAAGTACGTGTGATTCATGCTGATATCGGATCAATATCGGTACCGGACGATACACAAGGCTGCAATATCGGTATCATATCGGAAATGAAAAAGTTGTATTGAGATACATCTTCAACCATTTGTGTTTAACACCTAAACTCAAGCATAGTCACTGTTTCAGTCACCAACTGTGACAGCTGTTTTTATATTCAGTAAAATATTGGGTACACTAAGCTGCTGGTCTTGGGGTTCCACCTGACCTGCGTGGAGTAACACTTCACAGAGAAGATGAAGCTCTGGGGAGGAGTAGAAAGGAGCTGATGAAAAGGAATAGGAGGGTTTGGAAATGTAGAGAAAAGGAGGACAGCTGGGAAGATGAGCCAGACCCAGGTCACCAGGGTAATATAGCGCTGATCATCACAATGCTCTGTTGTAAGGACTGGCCGTGAAGGCTCATGCATCATCCTGCAATCCTGACAAGCGTGCTCACTTATTACTGATTGGCTTAGATACTTTGGTTATTGGGCGTCAATGGCAAAAATCTGGACGGGTGCACTGCGTGTTAGCTTAAAATCGGCTCTTCTTCACCAGAAAATGCAGAAATTTTCAAATGCTAACAAAGAAATGTGACGGAAAAAAGCAGAAAAGACAAATCTGAAATAAGCTATTCTTATCAAACAGGGTTCCAGAAGGTAGACAAATATGAACTTAACTGTAACCTATGACAACATGCATTGCTCAAGTGCAAAATGAAACAAAGCCCACAATTAACTGTTTTATAAAGCTTATATTTAAATAAATAAAGGTAGCCTTTATTTGAAAAGTCATGAATAATTCAGACCACCATGGGTTAAGTGTCATATGCTACAATCATTAACATGCAAACATACATAGATACATTTACACAAACAATGGAAATGTATTCAAATACAAAACATGGATTTTTCTTAGAAGTGATACATGTAAAGTCATACAAATTATATTTCACACAATAACAGCGTAATGTCTGCTGGTAACATTTCTAAGTCACTGAGACCAACAATAAAGCTATGTACAGTAGAAATTCACATCTCTTATTATTTAATACTGTATGTCCGATTGCAGGAAAATATTCAGTAAAGAAATCCAAAAGTATCCACACTGTGTAAGGTCTATATGGTAGAATAACGTAGTATATTACCAAAACATTAGAAGCAACAGCTATCTTCATTTGTACTATGAAACAGAATGAAATGCATTATCACTATTAGTGCAGAAAATTATACTTATTAATATTTTATTTAGTTAGATACGATCATTAAAACACATTTGACCGAAAGGAATCCGTTTATAAAATCGGAGAATTCAAAGAATTCTTCAAAATAAGAGTTTGCCAACAGGTGTTTTTTTATGAAATCAGAAGGGGAATTATGTTGTGTACATCACACCCAAGGCAAGTAAACTAATAAACTTGGAAACGCCCTCCACTAGGGAGGAGTGCGTCAGTGATGTTCATTTCACGCACTGTAAACCGTGTGTGATTGTCCCATATCACACTGTTGCTTTAAATTTGTGCCCGTCTGCACATTAATGTGCAGACACAGGACAGGCCGACGGTCGATCTGACAGACGCCATCACATTTTGGGACACGCTCCATTTCACATTAAGTGAGATAAGTGTGTTTGCCCTGACCCTCCATCCGAATGAGGAGTAAATCAATGTCCGGTCACGTTGCTTTATGGTTGAAAGTCTATGTTTTACGTTTGGTGGGATTAGTCACTATGTCGCCTGGCTGTTTCACTGCAGTCAGTCGCATAAGATTGAGAGTCTTTTTTTAATTTCCTATCTTTTAAGTGCTCTTCCAACTGGTACGTTGATTTTTACAACATGGGCAAAATCTGAGTGCAGCAATTACACGTCAGCTACACTCTCTTACTTTTACGTAAATTGAGTGGTTAGCAGTCCATCAAGTCTTTGAATACCATCATTCTACATTTGAATCCCCTGAGTAGTTTGACTGTATTATCTTCCACAGAGATAAAATACCCAGAAATCAGGTCATTTCTTGTTAAATAAAAGAACCAACTAACCAGAGTTATTGGTTAAAAAGAGAGTTTTTAGCTTGAAAACACAGAGATAATAAAAAAAAAAGAAAAAAACTAAGACTGGAACAATACGAGCTAAATAGCAGCAGTGATTTGAAGCAATAATGGTGAAAATGAAATTCAATAGTCTACTAACAATAGGCTGGATAACTATGAAAGCTTCTGCACAGGGTTGGAAGATATGGACCAAAATACGTATATTGACAGTGTTTCTCAAAACAAAGCGAAACACGATATAAATCTTGATTTGAAGAATGTTCTGGATCTGTTGGAAAACGCTACACAAGCCCTTTTGATAACAAAGAGCTGCACAATATCTTGGGCCTCCGAAATTCCATTTAAAAATATTTCCAAATATATTTCCAAGTATATCCATTTCCTGTCCGCTTTGTTATCTTTTCCCGTTTTTTAGATGACTTTTACTGGCTAATAAACTTTCTGAAATCATACCAAACATGCAAAATAGGGTTAATAGAGTCAACTTCTGTAATTCATTTGACATTTTATACGCTTCATACGATTACAAAATCCAGATGGTTATGCTCACAAGATTACGTTGCAAAAGCGGCGTTAGCCACAATGCTAGAGCCTAGTTAGCCACCTGTTTATGTCTGATAAGATCCCTAAAGCTCATTATTTGGAAAACCTTTAATTATCGCCAACCAGTGAATCCCTGTCACGCTTGGCACGAAAAACTGCACACTTGTGTGACTGGTGATGCTTCTGCCATGTAACAGGTGAGAGGTGGCAAAATTAGCAACTCCTTAAACTATGAACACCAAATACATTTTAAAATAAATAATATCTTTAAAGGTAATAATGTCATTTATTATAACACCTAAAATAGAAGCGATATATCGGCATTCAAGATATATCAAGTTTTTTTTTTTATTTTGGCGATATAGTGAATTACAATATTGCCTACAGTATATCGATATGTATATTTTTAGGAGTCGGCGCTTTCACTACTTCTCAGAACAGTATTAAAAAGCACAGTTTCACTCACACATGCTGTCCTTTATAGGAGAAAAAGCCAAAAGTGGCACATTTTGTGCAATTGTTGGTTAATAAATGTACCTGTGTGGCATTACAGCTGCATAATGAGCCACTGAAGGAAATAAATTACGTGGAAGCCGCTTCATCCTGAGAGACTTCTTATTAACCTGTCAGAGAACAAAATGATCCCATGCTGTGACACACACAAGACCTCAGAGTGCAACCATGTAAAGAAAGCTGACACAGGCCACGACTGTGCCTGTTGGCCATCCATAGCTGCCACCATCGCTTTCAGAAGAAAACGATAAAAGTTGGCTTCATCTGCAGACTATAAAAGCTTTTATTGGATTACACTTAACCACCGTGCACAAGGAGTGAATGTGGGCCTATTTGAACGTGCATGACACGAGAAGCCAAGGCAAAGTGTTTCCTGCTCCGTACTTCACAGCCCTCTCCATGCTCCAGGCACGACGGAGCTTCTCCAGTAGTTTGAGCTCAGTAAAAAAAAATTGGCGCATCCCTAAAATGTGAGAATCAATCATGGATGACAGCTCATTAAAGCCATCTACCAGGCAAAGGCAATCGGATGGAATAAAAAAGGGTGAAATATGAATTCCAGCTACGCACTCAATGCCTACTTATCCATGGGTATAAGTAACCGCACTCAACGGATACAAATTTAGGTGTCAGATACACAACTAAGGTGGTTACATGGATTTGGATTTTCATATTTACATTTTAAAAAGGAGGAGTACCACTAACTGTGAATCCGTCACTGCTATTTAAGGGGTTACTTAAGGTCATGTACTGTATATAAACTACACCAGTCATGGACAACTGGCAGCCCGGGGGCCACATGCGGCCCTCAGTCTAATTATGTGTTGGCCCCCCATAGTTAACATGCAAAATGATACCGAATACACACTGAATGACTCCAAAAACATACAAAATACAGAAAAGGACATAACAATACACATAACGGCTCATACACAAAACATCAAAAATATACAAAATGACAGAAAAATATACACAAAGCCTCCAAAAACACAAAATAACGATAAAAATACACAGAATTACAGAAGAATATCCACAGACTCCAAAAACACAAAACAATGACAAAAATACACAAAATGACAAAAAAAAATATATATATATATATATATATATATATATATATATATATATATATATATATAGATATATATATATATATATAGATATATATATATATATATATATATATATATAGATATATAGATATAAATATATAAATATATAGATATAAATATATATATATATATATATATATATATAAAACAATGAAAAAATGCACAGAATGACAGAAAAATATACAAAGACTGCAAAAACACATAAATTAATGACAAAAATACAGAGAAGGACAGAAAAATAAACTCAGATTCCCAAATCACGTAAAATAATGACAAAAATACACATAACAGAAAAGTATACACAAAGACTCCAAACACACATTAAACAACAACAAAATACACAGCATGACGGAAAAATATACAAAAACACTCCAAAAACACAATATAATTCCAAAATACACAGAATGACAGAAAAATATATAAAAACACTCCAAACACACATAAAACAATAATGGAAATGCACAAAATTACACTAAAACAGACCAAAGCAATTACAAAAACCACACAACATGAAGGAATAATATACAAAATAACCAACAAAAATAACCGCAAAATACACAAAACTACAACAACAAAAAACACAAACTCTTTATTTTTTCCTTTGTTAATGACCAGATTGGTGATTATTCTAAAGTTGACATTAAATGTTGATATTTTGATCTTATGTATTATTAGATCACATGTATTATCCTATTCTATACTACATAAAGGCAGTAAACTTTCAAAATTCACTTTGACAACTTTTAATGTCAACAACAAATTGTCAACATCTTACATGAACCATTTAACCTGCTCTCAAGTCACCCAATATTTTCCCCTGGCCTCCTAGTCACCCATGAATGAAACCTTGTACCATCCCACTTTTGAGTGAAATTGTTCTAAACTAATAGAATTTTGTCTAGACAATCTAATAAAACACTAGAGCCACTTCCTCTCTTGTCTTCCTCCTTCCCATATATCCTTCCTGAACCCCGGTGATTCAAAAGAAGTGTAGTCTAGTGGCGACTCAGCGCGCAATGAGCAAAAGGCACCTTGGGGATTTTTATGATCCATGACGAAGCGTCCGGGATCATTTTGGATGTATGCATGTGTCACCGCATATTAATAATAGTCTCTGTCTCACAAAAGCACCAGCACACCTTCAAAGGAGATAATTTAATCTTCTCCCTGCCTGAGCCTCCTCTTCTCTTCAGGCTTTGCTAATGCTTTTTCTTCCAAATCTCAGTTAGGGGAGCCATCGCTTACATTAGGCACCATGGCTTTAGGATGATACAATAAAGAAGCAGGAAATGACAGCGTCAGCTCCAGATTCTAAATGCAGCAACGACTGGAACACATTTATTATTTTAACCAATAAAAATTGAAGTTACGTCACCAATAATTAGGGAGTTATGGCTCATCTATAGGAATGTAATGATTAGTTTTAACAATAATTCGACTCATGAACGATATTAGTTCATTTAGAATGATTCGATCCAAACCGATTTAGTGATTTGAAATAAAAAATAATAATAATAATTCAATTATGTGTGACTGTGTAATAAATACCTGGATATCAAGGTTGGGGTCAATTAAATTTATGCAACAATTGTAATAATAAATTACGCAATTATAATTATGATTTAATAAACCTGTTGCGGCCATAATTGTAGTTGAGTTTAGATAACTGACTTTGCCGATTTTTATAGGATTTTTCTGGCAATTACAATTATAATTTAACGCAAAACTGAGGAACCATGTTACAGTTCTATGTACAGTTCTACACATATGTAGTTAATTATTAAAATATGTTCCATAACAAGCTTTTCCACATTTTACCATTTATAAAAATTGAAATCAAGGGGTATACGGACACAAATTTTTTTTATTACATATATATATTAAAATATTATTATATTTTCATTGATTAGGAAGCCTAACAATGTAACCATTAGATAGGAAAGAAATTAGATGATAGATATAATCATAAGAAGCGATGGCACAAGCCATGAGCACACGGCTTCACCAGTGTGCCTGCTATGAACATGTCAGACCCTGTTTACAGGGATGTGAATCTTTGGGTGTCTCACGATTCGATTCGATTCTTAAGGTACGTTCACACCAAACGCAACTAAAGTGAAAATCAATGTTAAATGACGCGACCTCAAGTTATCTTTCCGAAAGCAACGTGACATGTGTAATTTAAGCAACAAGGTCGCGCTTGACATCGTCGCTCATAGTTGAAAAATGTGAACTTTTTACGCGACTTAAAGCGACAAATCCTTCGTCCTTCACTGTCTGTAGAGCGGAGGCTGCAGCCCCTCCCTGTTCCCTCCCACTTCAGCAGCAGTGGAGGGCTGTCCAACTTTCTCAATTTTATCGGGGCAAAATGAAAGCGGTTTACTTCTTGAAAACCACAGTAACTACTGACCATAACACATTCTGAGTTAACTCATCCTTTAATATCTCCGTAAGTTGATCATTTAAACCGTAAAAGTGGAGCAAGAAGGAAAAGAAGTGATCAACTCTTTCTCTCTACCCTGTCACCAACTCAACACACACACACCCACATTGTTCCCTGGTGATCGCGTCACTGGAGTGATGAAGTGATGGTGTGACCAAAAAGCACCACTATGTGCAAGCAACACATCAGGGGAGATGGAAGCTACTGTAGCACTGCGGTCGCGTTCGGTGTGAACGCACATTTAGGGTCACGATTTGATTCAAAATCGATTCTCGATTCAAACGATTCTTGATTCAAAAATTGATACAATGCATTGTGTGTTAAGGCAAATTATGGCATCAAAACAATACAGTTTTGTATAAGGTAATTTTAAATAAACTTATTCCAATGATAAAAATCACACAAAGGCCAACTTAAGACAAAAGGTTACATTTATTCATGCTAAATAAAAACTTACTTACTGTACAAGAAATAACTTGTAGTAAGAAGTAAGTCGCAACATTTTGTATTATTTTTGTAAATATCTGTATCATATTTGTATATAATTTGTGTATTTGTACTTTATTTTTTACTACTATAATGTGTGTGTGTCTGATACTTACTTCTAACAGTCTTTTACTTAATTATACACAAATTTAATGTTTATTCTTTCTTTCGTCTTTGTTAAACGTTTTGTTTTATTTGTAACGAAAGCAATTTCCTCCTGGGATTAATAAAGGAATTCTGATTCTGAACGCTCAGTGACTACAAGAATAAGTTGAAGGTTTACAAAAAAAAAAAAACACTTCTCTTCAGAAATAAAATTGCCTAAATAAAAGCTTAGGCGAGCTGCTTTTTTCTCCCAGAAGTTACAAAAATAAACTGTACACAAATAACACATATTGGTGTAAGTCTCAATTCTCAGTGACTACAAGAATATGTTAAGGCATAAAAAAATAAAGCTTGTGTTAATAAATAAAATTGCCTAAATAAAAGCTTTGGCTGCCCTCCTTGTTCTCTCTCATAAGGTGCTCATTTCAAAATACACAACAATGAAACTGGTGTTTTCTTTGATATTTCAAAAATACAATTGTACAAATAACAGAGCAAACTTTAACTGCTATTTTTGTGTGATTTCGTAACAAACCACATGATTAGGGTGAACACATCTTGGAGTGTAGGATTACACAGACCATAATTGTCCATCAGTAACATCCTGGGTCTTTTGCAGAAAAAGAAGCTGATCGACGTGTTCTGGACTCAGATTGCTTCGCTGTGCTGTCACAATATCTCCAGCGGTGGAGAATACTAGTACCAGTGACGCATAGGTAGTGTTTAGTGTTCAGATCCTCCTCAACTCTGGTGCACACACACTCCTGAATTAGTTATATATATATATATATATGCTTTCGTCCGGTACTTTGTTTTTGTTGTAGTTGTTTTGTGTTTCTACTTGTATTGTTTGACTTACAATAAAAAAGTTAAATAAAAATAAAAAATCCAATTGTAAATCGAAATTTATAATTCGATTTTGAATGGTGGATGATTACAATCACGATTGTTATGTGAATCGATTTTTTTCCCCCCACCCCTACTGTTTATTTACATAGTAACGGTCGCTCGGACGTATGATTGGACAATGACTGTTTGTGGGCGGGGTTTTGCGAAAGGTCAATTGATTACCTTCTAGAACGATTATAGGTTGATTAATATCATCTGGATGTCCAACTTGCCAAAAACAGATTGATGTAGTTGGATCGTAGGAATATAGATCGATGCATCGATCTAATGGATGAATCACACTCTTACTTTACTCATCTACTCTACAGACCACTGATACAATTGTAATTTTACAAAAACTGATTTTTTTTCCTCACAATTAAATGTCTTTTTTCTACATGCAGTGATGCCAACAATAGAGAAGCATACAGTTCATTTTGTTTTTGTAATCATCCCCAGACTACACACTTGTACTATTGGCAAATGTTTCACTGAATACTTGACCTGATTAAAAATAATACTTTTTTTTTTTTTTAAAGCAACAGTTAAAAGTATGTGAAATGATTATCAAAGATAATTAAACTAAGAGTAATGCAAAAAGCACTGACCCTGCTTATTTAATAACTTTACAGCATGAAGGTTTTGTTACGTATTTGGTTAAATACAAGTGATTTTCTGCAAATCTTACTTGCTTGAAGTACTCGTGGCATTGCTGTTAGCAATGCTACGTTTGCACTTAACCACAATATATGGTTGGAAATTGCAATCTTTTTTGCTTAACCCTTGCGCACTAAACAAAAATAAAATAAAAATGTACTTTTTTTTTTTTTTTTTTAACTTCCACTGCATCAGACCTTTTAAACTACTTCAGACCTATCCATAGATATGAAATGTATTATAATTTCCAAACCTTTTTTTGTTAGTATGAACTTTCTATCATGACAACCTCTAATATTTTCAGCAGGAAAAACATTGAATATGCACTATTTCCAAAAATAAGTGTCCAAAGTGAAATATTTTTGATGAAAATATTACAGCCTTGACTGTGTCATTAGTTGATAGCAGAATTGATTGAAATGCATTGTTATTTTTGGCACAAGGATAGTTTCAAAATTACACTTGCACACTGTATTTTGCAAGTAAGTCGGGCATCATTACATCTAAAACATATTTTCTCTTTATTCTGAAGGTAGAGGCTTTGATCTATTAGGTATTAATTTAAAAAACATTATGATATGTATTGATTACAGTACATGAATGAAAAATATGTGGTTACAATGGGAGTCAATGAGGCAAATTTGGTCACAAGGTCACTATGATGCATATCTTCTTTTTTTTTTATATACATTTCCAATACACAGGAATTTGGAATTAAGCAAATAAAAATGATAAAACAATAATGGCAACATTTCATACAACTAACCTTAAAAAATGACCAGAATATTGAGAGGCAAATAAATGAAAAACACCCAAAATTTCAGTTTTGGTCACAAAGATTGTACACATTGTAAGAAAAGTTATAAAAATGAGGAAAAATACTATGAAGTTAATATTGAAAGAACCACTTAATTATCCGCTCTCGTTTCACTGGTTGAATAAAATATTTTCTCACAGTTGTGCCATCAGTTCAAGGTTCATCAGAAAGCACGGAGAACAAAATGTACAAACTGCAGCTACAGTAAATTTTATCAAAGCTGATAATATAATTTTAAATGTCCTCATGTTGTGCTTTCATTTTGGAGGAAGAGGACAAGTTAACCTCAGTTCAAGGAGTAATGTCTGCAATGAAATCTGCAGTAAGAGACCTTCAATTATGTAAATAGAAAATTAAAGATGGGCTTGATTGAAGTTTTGTTTTAACATTTCCAAACACATCCGGCCTCTGATGTGTGTATTTCTGTGGCTACGCTGTGGGTGAGTGTGTATTTTGTCTGCTATGAGTTTTTGCTTATTATGTCATCAAAAGCAGTGAGCAATGCTCACAGCTGTTCACATCTAATGATGTTGTGTTTTTACAGCAAATGTTATGCTTGTGCATGTGTGAGAGATAAGCTGTTCAAAATAACATACTGACGTACTATACAATGCACACTCAATGAGTACAGTATATACTATATTCTATTAGTGGTGAAATAACTGATGCATCCTTGCGTCCATTTGTTTTTGTTTAATCATTATGGTCTGGAATGACGTCATCAGGATAATTTAAATTTCAGTTTTTCTTTAGTAAATTTAATCAATAAATTTGCTCAGATTCTGTTAATCATTGATCCCTGAGGGGATGTGGGTGACATTAATGCTTCACTCATACATCTTCATATGACATAAATAATGAAATAGGAGCAGTCAGAATAATACATAGTTCAATTTATACAGTGCACCTCTTAATTGTAGCTTCCTTTTTTTTCAAATACAGTTTTACTTTTGACATACATTTTTGTTTAATTATGATTATTTTTATTAGAGGTGTCCCGATCCGATATCAATATCGGATATCGATTTGATCCATCCTTCCATCTTCTTCCGCTGCTATCCGGGGCCGGTTCGTGGAGGCAGCAGTCTCAGCAGAGATGCCCAGACCTCCCGATCCACGCACACCTCCTCCAGCCGTTCTGGGGGGACCCCGAGGCGACACCAGGCCAGCTCAGAGACACAGTCCCTCCAACGTGTCCTGGGCCTTCCATGAGGCCTCTTCCCAATAGGACATGCCTGAAACACCTCCCGAGGGAGGCGACCAGGAGGCATCCGAAACAGATGCCCGAGCCACCTCAGCTGGCTCCTTTCGACGTGAAGGAGCAGCGACTCTACTCCGAGCTCCTCCCGGGTGACTGAGCTTCTCACCCTATCTCGAAGGGTGTGCCCAGCCACCCTGCGAAGGAAACTCATTTCGGCCGCCTGTATCCGCGATCTTGTCCTTTCGGTCATTACCCTAATCTCATGAGCATAGGTGAGGGTAGGAACGTAGCTCAATCGGTAAATTGAGAGCTTTGCCCCCCGACTCACGACCGCATCACTGCTGGCGCCGCACCGATCCGTCTATCGATCTCACGCTCCATTCTACCCTCACTCGTGAACAAGACCCCGAGATACTTGAACTCCTCCACTTGAGGCAAGGACTCTCCACCGACCCAGAGAGGGGAAGCCACCTTTTTCGGGTGGAGAACCATGGCCTCAGATTTGGAGGTGCTGATCCTCGATTTGATATAATCCCGAAAACGAATATCGGATTTTATCGAACTGCTGATAAAATCACCGATATGAGCTCTCCGATAAAATTTTCTGCTCCAGCACTTCTATCCATAGGTGACTGTGGTTCACACTCCAACAAAGCAACCTACTGTTACTGACTATTGTTCTCTGTTTGAGTAACATCACCTGATCAAGCCTTTTCTAAAATTACACACTACAAAATAAGTAATAGAAAAATTATTTGTGCTGATATTGCATCGGATCAATATCGGCCGATACGTAAGGTTGCAATATCAGTGTCATATTTATTTTTATTTATTTTGTTTCCTCAGAGGAAAAACACGGAATTTGGGAAAAAAATTTAATTGATTTTCATTGGGCCCTACATGTGGTCATTTCATTATGAAAAAAAAAAAAAAAAACTTGCGGAAACACATTTCATGCCAACATTTTGGAGATTTTCAGAGACCTGCCATTGTGCTACTGGCAAAACTTCTGGTTAACGTCAAAACAAAAGCCCTATTTAAAAAAGCGGGGATTTTTGATTTTTAGCTTGAAGCCGGTCCCAGGACGATTTTACGTTCCGTACTTCAAAAATGTCCAGATATAGTATACACCCCAGGTATTTCTCACGTACTAAATCTTTCCATACTTTCTAATGCACTACATACTAATTTTGACGTCAGACTTAGTTTGAGTACTACGTTAGTATTTTTGAACACAACCATTGAGTTTATAGAGAGAGGGAGGAAGAAGGAGGAGAACACCCTCCTCCTCCTCCTCTTTCTTTGTATGAATGAACTTCATGTTTGATTCACTGGCATCTTCCTCAGTTCGACTTGAAAAAAAACCTCCACTGTTTTTAAGGGTCGTTTCTGTAGCAGCGTTCTCACCTCTTCTCAAGAGCACAGTGTAGGTGAGAGGGAGAGTCTGGACTGTCATCACAGTTTATGTCAACTTCCCGCCTGGAGCCACCACAGCGTCCCTATGCTCGCTCTCTACCTAAAGCTCAGGAGCATATTATGCAACTTAAAAAAAAAAAAAAAAAAAAAACAAGGTCACAGCTCCACAAATGAAAGATAAACAGGAAGAAGGAACCCCATTTCTGTTCCTCCTCCTTTTCTGCCAGTGCCCACTGCAGAGTGTGATTCAGCAGGAGGTTAGACCACTGAAATGAGACAGCCTTAGGGTGCCGTGCGC